>NW_017306519.1:1187705-1190839 GCF_000935625.1 Nanorana parkeri | reverse complement strand
TCATACAGGGGACTACAAGTCCCAGCATGCACTCACTGTCCCTGTACACCTCTCACATATCACCCAGTGAACCACTGCAGGGGGCTTGCATGCTGGAACTTGTAGTTCCCTGGGTGATTTATATGTGGGGGTGTACAAGGACAATGGGAGCATGATGGGACTTGTAGTTCCCTGGTTGATGTGGAGGGGTCTATAGGGACAATGAAGGCATGCTGGTTGTAGTTGAACTATAAGTCCCAGCATGCCTTCATTGTTATACCCCCTGGGGGGGGGGGGGGGGGGCTCCTTCATGTTTTCTTGCACCGGGGCTCTGAAGTTCCTAGTTACGCCTCTGCAGCTGGATGTATTTAATATATTAAAGCGCCAGTATCGTTGCTTAGTATTTGGGCATTTTCACTGGTATTGGGGCATTAGTACTGGTGAAAATGCCCAGTATCAGCACCAATACTGATATAGGTGCATCCCTAATTTAAAGCTACCTGTACATATTACAATTGACTTTAGAGCAACAAAGGGGTATTAGTTGCAATCTCAACATGCAATGTTATAATAAATCTGTAAATCTCATTGCTCTTTGACCTGATCCAGCCAACAATCAGTAGGTCTTCATCATATTTTTACTTATTTCCATAAACATTTCCCCTTTGAGCCTGACCGCTCTGACCAGAACCAGAAAACCAAACAGATCAGAGTTCCATTTCACCGGACCCAATAGTGACATCCGTTCCGATCATGAGGGAAACCGTACACGTGTTAACACGTCAATTTTGACGTGGTAATAAAACTGTACATACCTTTACAACTACAAATTTAGCTGTAGATTTCTTAACATTTTCTTACCAACGTTCTGAGATGGGAACAATGTGTGGTCTGTATGCACTGTTCCTCTAATTCGAACCAGGTAGGGGAAGCACCTGATGCCGAATACCTCCCAGTGATTACCTCCTCTCAGGTACAGACTCTCTTGCAGTCTCAGGAATTGGAAGCAGATAATTCATCCGAATGGCCCATGCATCAAATAAAAAATGGAAACTCGTAGTGCTGGAGTAGTTGGAGTAGAA
This sequence comes from Nanorana parkeri, assembly GCF_000935625.1. Lineage (NCBI taxonomy): Eukaryota > Metazoa > Chordata > Amphibia > Anura > Dicroglossidae > Nanorana > Nanorana parkeri. The sequence goes on along the minus strand of NW_017306519.1, from coordinate 1,189,778 downwards.
TCTGGAGTAGTTGTTCATGGCAATCAATCAGCTTCTCTGCATCATTTTCAAAGCTTAAAGCCCATTTCCAACTTTGCAAAGAGATTTAAAAAACAAACATATGCCAGCAACGTACACCGGGTGTACATGAAGCAGACATATGTAGCTGCTGTATTTGAACACACAAACTTACTTTTTTGTTAACTTTTCTTGTAAAGGCAGAGCTGGTGTTTACTGACCGTGTTACAATGAATACCAGGGAGGGGAACAGTTGTTTTTAGCCCGATTACCATCAAACCCCAGTGTCCGACTAATAAAAAGGTTTTTTTTTTAAAATAAGGAAAGCCTGCAATGCGAGTCATGAAAATGTGCACATGTATACATCATCACTGCCCCTCTTTATTACCACAATAAATGCAAAACACATACAAAGGTGGAAATGGACTTTAAAAAGAGAACTATGGCCCAACCTTTTTTTGCTGTAGTTCTCTGTAGGACTCATTTCTCTCTATTGCCCACTATATCCTGAGTTTTGGGTCACAGGAGGACATTAGTAAATGTCCTCCTGTGACCCAAAACTCAGGATATAGTTGGCAACAGCCCACTATATGTTGACAGCGCAGAGCAGTGCTGCAGCTGGGGTGGATTCTAACAATATTGTCGGGATCCACCGCGCTGCGGGATTGACAGTTGGCTCTGCCTCTCTAGAACCAGAGCCAGCTTTGCCTGCCTCCTCCCCTGTCTGTCCAGTCAGCGCTGGGGGAACAGAGCTAAAAGGGGAGAGGGGGATCCCCTGTGGGGAGCAGTGACTGACAGTCATCGCTCTCTGCAGGAAGAAGAGCAGGAACTAAGCGATCAGCGTTATGTGATCGTTCAATTCTCGATCAATAGAGCTGACGTGTGGCAGTTGCAGTGTCACATGTCGGCTCTAACTATTGGGATGAATGTATTTCATTTTCCCCATAATTCTCCTTTAAACATAAGAAAGAAGTTGATTGGTTGTGTGAGAACTCGCTTTAAACAGCACAGCATAAGGCCTCATTCACACTGCCACGCGTATACGTGCGTATTGTACCATATGCAACATATGCAAATAAATGGCTCCATACACATAGCCGCGTATGGAGCCGTATATTTGCGTAGCGTATATATGTGCAAAAACAGAGTGGAACAGAGATGCGTCCGGGCAGCGTATTTCTGCGTATTTTACACACATACGCATGTTTGCTCGTGTATACGCACTTATGTGCGTACACGTACATATGTGCGTACACACGCGTATGTGCGTACAGTTTATTAAAATTTCCATTAGGAATGATGCATTCTAGGAATGCAAATAGTGCACGCATATATGCACATACGCTCGTATATACGCGCATAGACACTCGTATATACGCGCATAGACGCTTGTATATACGCGCATAGACGCTTGTATATACGCGCATAGACGCAATATACAATTTTGCTTGCGTTGTTTGTGAATGAGGTCTTAAGGACACTTCCACTCGCTTAAATCTTCTTTTAAGTGCTTCCTTGCCTACTTTTATTGATAAAAAAAACTCCAAAGTCCATATAGGTCTTCCCTCGCAGTGGTTGACAACATAACTTAAGCCTGTGACACACTGTACGCGAAGTAGCGGCGCACGGATCCCCACGTGCAGTGTGTCTTGTAATTTTCACTCCGGCGCGTCAGATGCAAGAGCTCGCCTTGCTGAGTGTGCCGAGATGATAAATTTCATCTTTAGCCAATCAGCTTGCGCATATAAACATGCGCATCAGAATGCGAAGTCCATTGAGTTGTTACGCGTGAGCCGATTGGCTAAAGATTAAGTCTTCCATCTGGCCGCGTTCAGCTACTCAGAATAAAACTGCATGCACAATTTATTGCAATCGCACTGCACTGGAAAGCATGGCATTGCGGTACAATGCGTTCCAGTGTGGGGCGATCACACTGTGGGTGGGAGGCACATTTGGGGTTCCATTGAAATGAATGGCACTGCAACACAATTCCCACAGAAGAATTTTTCAGGCCGAAACCCTTTTTTCCCACCCACTTTGTTTGTGCGCCCCCCCCCGTCCTCAGCCCCCACTCCG
>NW_017306519.1:1124243-1187370 GCF_000935625.1 Nanorana parkeri | reverse complement strand
TGTTATACTCCTTGTAATCCCAACACTAACCAAACACTAACCCTCCATGTAACCCTAACACTAAACCTACCTGAAAACATAACATGGACCCTCCCTGTAATAAAATGTGCACATATCCCGACTAATGGGCTTGACATTCCATCTTCCTCCAGGGACATCTAAGGTCACTTACACATGCAATTAACAGAAGACAAAGGCCACATGCCTGTCTTTTACGGTAAATAACGGGCAGGCAAGTTATGAAAAGTTTCTTTACACCGTCCATCAATAGGAAATAGATACTAATTGGATTAGGAGGTAGATGCAGTTATGATACTGGAGGAATTTCATAAATGTTTTCATGGCAACACATAAATGCTTCTTGTCAGGACCAGTCACAAAACTCTAGGGGGGGGGGTTATTCAGTATGGAGCCGAAGGATACAGCCGTAGCTTCGGCTGCCTCTGTCCTTCGGTTCAGGCGAACCGAAGGGCTGCTGTACGGGCTATTCACAATAGCCCGTACAGCAGCCGAAGGAAGCAGAGCGGCTCAGCCGAGCCGAAGGCATATGCTTTAGCTCGACTGAGCTGAAGTGACAGCGGAAGCGTGGAGAAAGGGGAAGACGGCAACGAGTGAACTGCCGGAAGTTCGGCTTAGCCGGTCTAGATGTTGGATCGGCTGAGACGAATGGCTGAGCATGTTCGGCTGAATTGAAGCCAGCTGATTTACGGCTGATTTTAACCAATGTACAGCTGAACTCAGCCATACAGGGCCAAAGTGAATAGCCGAACGTCATTAGGCTCACTTCACTTCGGCTACTCACTCGGATGCCTTCGGCAGCTTTGTGAATAACCCCCTACAGGTGAAACTCGAATAATTAGAATATCGTGCAAAGTTAATTTATTTCACTAATGCAACTTAAAAGGTGAAACTAATATATGAGATAGACTCATTACATGCAAAGCAAGATAATTCAAGCCGTGATTTGTCATAATTGTGATGATTACGGCTTACAGCTCATGAAAACCCCAAGAACCCCAAATCCACAACCTCAAAAAAGTAGATTATTACATGCAATCAATAAAACAAGGATTGTACATAGAACAATATCGGGCCTCTGAAAAGTACAAGCATGCATATGTACTCAGTACTTGGTTTGGGCCCCTTTTGCAGCACTTACTGCAATTACTTTTGCACGATATTCTAATTATTCGAGTTTCACCTGTATGTGTCCAAAGTAATCCATGAAATAAATGAGTGCACCTAGTATCTCCAGTTAGCTGCTCTTGAAAAATCCACAAGATGTAATGTAAGCACTCTCCTATACTTTGTTCAGGGCTCAGCCTGTGCACCCGATGTTCTATAGTTTGGGTAAAACAAACAGTGATAAGTGGTATCCAGCTTATAATCAGAGTGGACAATCTATCCGTCCATTGATGCTCAACAGTACAAAATATATCTAAACAATCCACATAAATAGAATCAAAGTCACACACTTGTCTGTGCCGGAGATCACCCAGAAATGGAAGCCGCCCGCAATCCACACCGGTGTGTAATGGCAGGATAGGGTCCTGAGGCATAAAAAGCAATCACATACATTGCTGATGTGCTGCCAATAAATCCTCTGGAATCCTGTAAAACAACAAATCAAATTTGTATTAGCATTCATAGTCATCATTAGGCTGTCATCACGAATGCCTGTGATTGCACTGCAATCACATGAGTTTCATCACATTGGGGTTCCGGATTTACTGGTTCACAGAGGAGAGAGACAGTTGCAGCACTGAGGTTCAGGATTCAATGGTTCACTGAGGAGAGAGACAGTTGCAGCACAGAGGTTCAGGATTCATTGGTCCACCGAAGGGAGAGACAGTTGCAGCACTGATTGAAATAGAAGCCTTGCTGCACTCCTTACCAGCACCTTAGTAAACCCGTAAAAACAGGTGGGTGCTTGTAATGACCACGGACGGCACCGTGAGTAACATAGAAAAAGCAATAATGTCACCAGCACACCAAATTGATATTAGCAAAAGTCCATTTAATGACAAATTGCCAATCCATACAAGCGCTTTCGGGGCCTCGAGGGGTCCCCTTCATCAGGCTCAGAATGACACATCATCGGGTGATGGTTGTTCAATGCTGTGTCATTCTGAGCCTGATGGAGGGGACTCCTTGAGGCCCCGAAAGCGCTTGTATTGAATGGCAATTTGTCATTCAATGGACTTTTGCTAATATCAATTTGGTGTGCTGGTGACATTATTGCTTTTTCTAAGTTGCAGCACTGAGGCTCAGGATTCACTGGGCCACGGAGGAGAGAGACAGTTGCAGCACTGAGCCTCAGGATTCACTGATCCACAGACAAAAGAGACAGTTGCAGCACTGAGGTTCTGAGTTCACAAAGCAGACAGAAGCTCAGAGGGAACAGGCTGAGTGGAGAATGCTGGGCACACAGGAGCAGACATGTTGGAATTCACACACAGTCGACAGGTGCAGTGTTGCAGGCAGTTCTGGAAATCACACTAATGAGACATCTTGGAGTATGAAGTGCACATGAATGAAGGTTCATAAGAAGTCTCTCTGAATAAACAGTGCACAGGAGGAGTCACAGACACAGGAACGCACAGGGAGTCCAGAGGAGACACAGGAAACAGGTAAAAACAGTTTACAGGGATCCTCAGGAAGCAAGATGTAAGCTTCTGGTGACACGGGACGGGGGGTTATTTATAATCAGGATATCTCTCTTTCCGCCACCCCCTCAGGATCCCCCAATTTTATCTGTTTAGCAGTACCAAGCCTTTATGAAGGGGGACCCTTTGAACCCCTGAAACACACTGAGGGGATTTACTGACTCTGAATCTGGAGGAGATGTGCACAGTGACCAATCAGCATTCATTTTCAAAGCTTAACTGAAGAAACTGAATCTACAAGCTGATTGGGTGCCATGCAGAGATGCTCCAGTCTTTAGTAAATTTCCCTCATTGTATTTTTTCTTTATGCAGTAGTCTGAATAAAATGAAATCTGGGTTTTTTATGTTGTTTTTTTGGCATTTTCCTCCTCACGCACCTAGTCCCTACTCGAGCAGAGAGCCGACCTTCCCCCACTAGAGGGATTTCCAAATGCTTCTCATCCTGACAGGAAGTGAGGGAAAATCTTTCCAGTAGGGACACGCCAATAAAAAAAACCCGACAGAGGCTATAATCCTTGTCCACTATAGCCCAAAAAATAAATAAATAACATTTTCTGGTTGAAGTTGCACTTCAAGGGGCATATACTGTATATAAATCAGTGAATGTGACTTTCACCAAACATTCACCTTCAGTGAATCAGTCATTTATAACACATTCTATGGTGAATATTTGGTGACTGTCAGATTCACTGCATTATAAATATGCCCCAAAGTCCTCACACACCTATGGGGCTGATGCATCAAAATTAAGGAATAAGAAAAAATATTGTTGCCCCATAGCAACTAATGAGCTTCTGACCTTCATGTTCAGATCTGAAACCAAAACCTGGATTCTGATTGTTTACTAATGGGCAACAAGAAAAGTTCCTCAAAGCATCCGATTGGTACAAAAACCCACGTAAGCGAGATACATAACAAGAGACTCCGCTACAGCATCGAGCGCTATGGAACTACGCCAAGAAATGTCAATTCCGGCTTCCTGTTACCATGGAAACCCACCGCGTTCTGTGCAGGCCTAGCAGCTTCACCCTGGCGGCAGTCCCTCACGGAAAAGTGTCCGGGTAGCGCACAAAACAGAGACAGAAAAGTTCCGGGCGAGGAAGACGTGCGCGCAGTGTGGAGAGGTAGGTAACTGTGCCGTTCTACGGTAGATGTTGGAGGGGACTTTTAGGGTGTACAAGGGTATCACTGGCGGGGGAGGGGGTTGGGTGGCACTTGAAGTAAATGAAAGAATGGGAAGATATGCACAGCAGCTAGTGTGTTGGAGTGACTTCCTGGGATTGTGTCAGGCCAATAACCTGCAACCAGGGGAACCCTTCTGCTTAGCAGGGGACGTGGTGTCACCCTGTCCTGTTTGGCGAAGAAGGCTGTTCTGGGAGCTTTTTGAGAGTCAATGAGCCCAGTAATAGACTATGGTGAGCTTAAGTGAACCTGGCCATTTTAAACTGAGAGCATTGTGAGTCCAAATGCACAGGCAGAGGCTATTTTTTTTTATTGAAAACTGCATACAAACATACATACAAACCCCACCAAAAAAATAGGTTCAGTACCTCGGTCAGCTTTTTTGTTTCCGTGTTGCAGATTTCCCTCCACTTCCTGTCTGCTAAAACATTGTCCCCAGAACAGGAAGTGAGGGGAAATCTTTCTAATGGAGCCCCAGATAGCAGTAAATCTGTTAGGGGTTCTACCCCTTCCCATTCTATCCAAAGCTAAAAAGGTTTTCAGTATAGATACACTTTAAAGTTTATCCTAAGCCACATTTGCTCTAGTTTTATGGACTAGGGAATCATTAGAACCCCTGTCAGGTCTTTATTGCTGACTGTTCCTGCTGGACAGATCCACCCTCTATTTGTGCTTTGAGTGGGACAGAAAGTGTCAGGATGCCGAGCGCGGTGGTGCGGGAGGAGAGCGCGGCTCCTGTGACAGGCGGAGCAATCAGGATGGAGAGCGGAGCACAAACACTCAGATGGCAGGAACAATAGCCAGGCTGCCATTGGCTATTGCAATTTGAAATAGCCAATAGCAGGCTGCCTATTGAAACCCCACCCACTGAGCAAAGGAGCCGGCCTAAAGGTCCCCACACACCTTACGATAATCGTACGATAATCGCGGGAAATCCCGCGATCGTGCGATTATCGTAAGGTGTGTGGAAGCCGTGCGACCTCTACTACTGTAAGGTCGCACGACTTTTAACTTATGGACATGTTCGAAAACCCGCCGAGCGTCGTACGATGTTCGGAGGGTTTGTGGCATGTTCATACGATAAAAGCCGTACGGGCCAGCGCACACTGCCCGTTCGGCATTGCGGTCATCGGAAGCCTGCCCCTCAGGGGGCGTGGCTTGCGATCATCGCAAGCACGATCTGCCTAAGCAAGATAGGCAGATCGTACGTTTTTTTAAGTACCTTACAACCATCGCAAGACAAAAGTCTTGCGATAGTTGTAAGGTGTGTGCCCAGCCTAAGAGAGAAAGTTCTCTGCTCAGCGGGTGGGTGCAATAGCCAGCCTGCTATTGGCTATTTCAAATTGCAATAGCCAAAAGCCCACTGGCTATATGCTCAGTGGGCGGGCACAGTTGCCAGCCTGCTATTGCAACTTGAAATAGCCAATAGCAGGCTGGCTATTTCTCCCATTGTTTACATTCTGCTGCCCACCGTGGAATTTAGCCGCCAGCAGCAAGATGTAAACTGAGAAGTTCGTTAGCAACTAGATACATTTAGTTGCTAACGAAATGTTTTTGTGTGCACCAAGCAAGCAGCAATTTTTTAATGTCCTTCAAGGATTATGCCATCAATTTTTATGCTGGTTGCTTGAGAGTTCCGGATAATGGGGAGTTTACTGTATAAAGATCTGGCTTTTCTTTTACGACTGCATGCTTGCTCCAGGCCGGTGACTCAGGAACGTTTAACGCCATTCCAAAACAAGAAAACGGCTTTCACTGGAGATACTTTCAGTACAGGGAATCTAGTTACTATGGTTACAGCATTTTGCTCATCATAAGCGCTCTTTGCACTGTCGCAGTGACTAAGCCAGGCATGTCTGTAAATCTAGAGACCATTCATTCCCCTTTCCTCTCGGTCATGGTTTCGTTTCTCCTGTAGAGGTTCACAGCTCAAACTGAAAGTAAGTGCCTGGCAGAATGCTAGGGTATTTCCAGCCCGTGCAGCCACGGACCTCCATTGCTGTGTGCTCAAGAAGCCGGGCGCATTGATGCTGCTTATTTTTCCCACTACAATTCTCAGGCTGAAAATGTTCAAATACTTAATGATATTTGCTACACGTCACATGTTTTTCATTCATATCTCTTTTATTCATTACATATCCAGGTTGACCACATGATATAATCCCACAAAATTATTGGAGGTACAACCCTTTGAAAAAATAACATCCCTGTTTTTAGTAAGCCTGTGCTTCTAAAACTCTGGGACATATGGAAGGAGAAAAGAAAGGGGGCCGCCATTGCTGGTCCTATTTTGAAAGTGCTAGCATTGGAAAGAGTGTTAGGGTTACAGGGAGGGTCAGTGTTAGGGTTACAGGGAGGGTCAGTGTTAGGGTTACACGGAGGGTCAGTGTTAGGGTTACAGGGAGGGTCAGTGTTAGGGTTACAGGGAGGGTCAGTGTTAGGGTTACAGGGAGGGTCAGTGTTAGGGTTACATGGAGGGTCAGTGTTAGGGTTACAGGGAGGATCAGTGTTAGGGTTACATGGAGGGTCAGTGTTAGGGTTACAGGGAGGGTCAATGTTAGGGTTATAGGCAGGGTCAGTATTAAGGTTACAGGCAGGGTCAGTGTTAGGGTTACAGGCAGGGTCAGGGCTTTGTGTGAGGGTAAAGGTCCCCACACACCTTGCGATAATCGTACGATAATCACGGGAAATCCCGCGATTGTACGATTATCGTAAGGTGTGTGGAAGCCGACTTTAAACTTACGAACATGTTTCAAAACCCGCAGAGCATCGTACGATGTTCGGCGGGTGTGCAGCATGTGCGTAAGATAAAAGCCGGACGGGCCGGTGTGCGCAAGCGCACACTGCCTGTTCGGCATTGCGGTCATCGGAAGCCCGCCCTTCAGGGGGCGTGGCTTGCGATCATCGCAAGTACGATCTGCCTATGCAAGATAGGCAGATCGTACGTTTTTTTAAAGTACCTTACAACCATCGCAAGACTTTTTTCTTGCGATGGTTGTAAGGTGTGTGCCCAGCCTTAGGGTTACAGGGAGCATTAGTGTAAAGGTGTCCATACACTGTTTGAATTTCGGGCGGTTTTTGAGGAACCGTTCGAAATTCGCACAGTTTGTGTCGCTGTCGGCACACTTTCGATCGGCATCCCTTGATCAGTTGATCGAAGGAGCCGGTCGCAAAATCTTCGCTGGATCAGAGATGGCAGACAATGAGCTGCCATCTCTGGTCTTGTATTCTGACAGTGGCCGGTGGTACCTGGTCAGAATACAATGTAAACAGCGGGGATTCCGCGATCGACACACTGTTTGTGTTTGATGGAGGAATAAGGTCTATTTTCTTTTCATTCATCCCGCAGGTTGAGGGAAAAAAATTATTCAGTATATGGCCAGCTTTAGAGTTACAGGGAGGATCCATGTTATGTTTTCAGGTAGGCTTAGTGTTAGGGTTACAGGGAGGGTGAATGTTAGATTTTCAGCTAGGCTTAGTGTTAGGGTTACAGCAAGGGTTAGTGTTTGGGTTACAGGGAGGGTTAGTGTTAAAGTGACACTAAACGCAGAAGTTAAACCCTAAAACGCATTCAATTACCTTAACTGTTAACACAAATGTAGCTTATCCGTGTATCACTCGGCTGTAGATCCTCAAATCATCTCTGAATTGGTGCTGACGCTGTCCTTCCTTCTGGAGGGTGGTTACTTCTGTTCCTCATGTGTTGTAAAGTAGTCACCACTCCAAGCTCACTCCTGTGATAGACTAAAATCTCAATACAAATTAGTAGACTAAACATGGGATTGCAGTCCATCACTGGAGTAAGCTTTGAGCAGTCGCTAGTATTTGGTTAGTGTTTGGATTACAAGGAGTATTGGTGTTAGGGTTACTAAAGGGAGCGTTCGTTTTTGGTTTACAGGAAGGTTTAGTGTTAGGGTCCTAGGTAGGGTAAGTGTTAATGTTATTGTTAATGTTTGGATTACAAGGGGTATTAGTGTTAGGGCTAAAGGGAGGGTTAGGGTTACAAGGAGGGTTAGTGATACAAGGAGGATTAGGGTTACAGGGACGGTTAGTGTTAGGGTTACAAGGAGGATTAGGGTTATGAGTACAAGGATGATTAGGGTTACAGGGAGGATTAGGGTTACAGGGAGGGTTAGTGTTAGGGTTACAAGGAGGATTAGGGTTATGAGTACAAGGAGGATTAGGGTTACAGGGAGGGTTAGTGTTAGGGTCCTAGGTAGGGTAAGTGTTAATGTTATTGTTAATGTTTGGATTACAAGGGGTATTAGTGTTAGGGCTAAAGGGAGGGTTAGGGTTACAAGGAGGGTTAGGGTTACAGGGAGGGTTAGTGATACAAGGAGGATTAGGGTTACAGGGAGGGTTAGTGTTAGGGTTACAAGAAGGATTAGGGTTAGAGGGAGGGGTAGTGGTAGGGTTACAAGGAGGATTAGGGTTACAGGGAGGGTAACTGTTAGGGTTACAAGAAGGATTAGGGTTAGAGGGAGGGGTAGTGGTAGGGTTACAAGGAGGATTAGGGTTACAGGGAGGGTAACTGTTAGGGTTACAAGAAGGATTAGGGTTAGAGGGAGGGGTAGTGGTAGGGTTACAAGGAGGATTAGGGTTACAGGGAGGGTAACTGTTAGGGTTACAAGAAGGATTAGGGTTAGAGGGAGGGGTAGTGGTAGGGTTACAAGGAGGATTAGGGTTACAGGGAGGGTAACTGTTAGGGTTACAAGAAGGATTAGGGTTAGAGGGAGGGGTAGTGGTAGGGTTACAAGGAGGATTAGGGTTACAGGGAGGGTAACTGTTAGGGTTACAAGAAGGATTAGGGTTAGAGGGAGGGGTAGTGGTAGGGTTACAAGGAGGATTAGGGTTACAGGGAGGGTAACTGTTAGGGTTACAAGAAGGATTAGGGTTAGAGGGAGGGGTAGTGGTAGGGTTACAAGGAGGATTAGGGTTACAGGGAGGGTTAGTGGTAGGGTTGCAAGGAGAAGGAGGTGGTGCTGATCATGGCAGGTGGCTTTACGCAGTCACTCTGCAGTTTTCTGAACTTCAATAAGATTGTTGTGCACAGAGTTGGGCTTTATGGTTACAAGACAGGCTAGTATTAGGGTCACAGGGAGGATTAGTGTAAGGGTTACAGACGGGGTTATTGTTAGGGTCACAGGGAGGCTTAGTGTAAGGGTTACAGACGGGGTTATTGTTAGGGTTACAGTCCATACATGGTCTCCCAGCTCTGCATTATACGCCAGTGGACAGTCCACAAGCCTGAGTGTAGGGAAGAGAGAAGAGTGACAAGTGCCGGAGGAGTGGGGTTCAGTTAAGTAAAAGGTCTTTATACAGATACCCCTAGACTTCAACAAGCAGTTAACCCTTAGGGGTTACAAAGGGAGGTGTTTTTCCCCCTAGAGATACGTTTTAAAGAGCTTGAAGCATTTGGAAAAACAAAATCCCATTTTCATCTTGTTGGCACTGTAGGCTGTCCTGTCTGTCTACAAGTGTCATAAACCTCTGTATGAGCTGCACCTTCTGGGTAGGTCCTTCAGTCTGTAAATAGTCATAAACTAAATCAAATAATGTACTAGTCCCATTGGAATATAGTTGCGACATCTTTGATACTATCTTGTATTCCATCTGCATTTATAAGATAATTATATTTCATTGGTGGTTTGTTTTTCAGATCTTATCTAGAACGTGTTTTGCAGAAGGATTCTGGAGATTTCGATACGTCACAGAAATAGAGGTACATTGATATGTGTACTCCCTGCTGCTGGAAGTGTCTGCATAAGGCCTAATTCACACCGCTAAATGTCGCCCCGTACAGATTTGTGCGGGGCGACATCAGTCGCTCCTGGGAAGGACAGGTGCTGCGTGTGTACGCAGCAGCCTGTTTTTCTCTATGGGAGTATGCCGCCGTATGCTCAACCCAACTGCACGTCCGTGGGGGTGTGGGTGTCCGCGCTCAGACGCAGACAGGATCCACCCTGTCCGTGTACGAGTACAGACACCCGCGCCCGGACGGATGTACAGTTCAGGTGGGCATACGGCCACATACTCCCATAGAGAAGAACAGGCTGCCGCGTACAATCACGCGCAGCACCTGTCCTTCCCGGGAACGGCCTGATACGGCCCTGCACGCAGGACAGGCCTGTATGGGCCGGCTTTTAGCAGAGTGAATGAGGCCTTATGAGCAGTTTTGTAATGTAGGTCCTTCTTTCTAGTGCAGAAGAAAGTTGGAGATTCCAGAAGTCATTTTTTATAGTACAAGTTAGGAAACTTAAAGAACCTAGACTGCTAGAGAGCGCCTTCGCTGGAGATCTATGCTGGGCTCATTCTGGCATATGTGCTGTTTACATCTCGGCATGTCAGGATGCCCAGAATGTGTAGCAACCTGTGCAAGTGACGCCACCAGGAGGGAAAACCATAACTTAGGAATGAAATGGCTTATGCAGATGGGTATGCTGAACACATACAGGGTTATTCACAAAAGGGTGAAGAGTTTGGCAGGAGAAGTGAACAATCTAGGACAACATAGCTGCACTGGAAAGTGAGCTGAATTGGAGAATTTTTCCAAATCAGCTATGTTGTCCTAGATTGTTCACTTCTCCGTGTCTTCACTAAACTCTCCGCCCTTTTGTGAATAACCCTGTGTAGTACGTGCATTATGACTTTAAATGAGGGAAACTTTTGTACTGAATACTTTCAACCAGACGTGGTCTTCAATTTCACCACTAGATGGCAGCAGGGTATCACAAATTGCTATTATTTGACATTGATTTGGAGGCTCTTAAAGTGACACTAAACTCAAGTGTTCAATCTTAAAAATGCATTCAAGTACCTTAACTATTACCAAAAACGTATCTTATTGGTGCTGACACTGTCCTTCCTTCTGGAGGGTGGCTACTTTTTTTTCCCCCATGGTGTCTGTGTGTTTTTGTAAAGTACAATCTCAGTACAAGTTAGTAAACTAAATGTGAGATTGTAGTCCATCACAGTAGCGAGCTCGGAGCGGTGACTGCTTTATAACACACACAGGGACCATGGAGAACAAAAGTAGCCCCCATCCAGAAGGAAGGATAGTGTCAGCACCAATTCAGAGATGATTTGAGGATCTACAGCCGAGTGATACACAAATAGGATACATTTTTGTTATTAGTTAAGTTACTTGAATGCATTTTTAAGACCTAACTCCTGAGTTTAGTGTCACTTTAAGTTTATGATGGGACATCTGCTTTTCTCTATTGTAACAGCTTTGATGACATAGTTTGAATTAATTATCCATTGTTTGTGGTTATAGAGCTTGGACGCATTTTGCAGCCTAACACACGCACAAATGAGATTTTCATCTGTCAGTTGAAACATTGATTGGATACCAATGTAGTCTGACTACCACAATCTATTCAGATTATATCCTAACAGGTAGAATCTCACATATGAATTATGTTATTTTGGCAAATTGGAATCACACTGAGTACATTCAGAATAGTTATAGTGTTTTTATTTGTGCATCTGTTGCCTAGATAAAGTTGTTGTTGCTAATACCCAAACCATCCTAGGTTGTTCTTGTTAGCTGACAGTTGAGTGGGATGAGTAGGTCATCCATGGCTGTGACAGGTAGGGAACTTGGCTAATAGTTGAGCCATTTTGTCACCAGATTTTCTAATTCGTATTCCTCTCAAATAGCTGCATGAGGGCACAATGCGTATAGGAACGCCTATTCCTACTCCCCCTGGTGGATTCTCCATAGGAATTTATCAAGAACTCTCAGGCAGTTGATATAAGTATCTCTTGCCTGCCAGTGGCAGCCATACCAGGCCTTTGCAAAATCCTCTTAAAAAGGGTTTGGACATCAGTGAGTTTCTGGAAGGGGATCAGCTTCTTATTAGTGCTGTACAGTGGCACTGTGCGCCTGTGTAATGGCAGTAAAATGCAGGCCCTAGAAGAAGAAGAATCGACACATCTGTGTACATAAAACAGTCCTTAAAGGAGAACTATGAGGTGAGTGAAAATCACTCATCCTCATAGTTCGAGCCGACGTGTGACAATGAAACTGTCACACGTCGGCTCAATAGATCGAGAAGTGAGCGATCACATACCGCCGCTCGCTCACTTCTCGATCATCTCCCTGCAGATTCCCCCCCTCCCCTGTCTGATCCTCCAGCGCTGACTGCCTCTAGATAGGCAGAGCCAGCTGTCACTCGCGCAGCTGGGTGGATCTCGACAGTAATGTCGGAATCCGTCCCGGCTGCGGCGCTCTCAGTATACCGCGAGCTGTAGCTCGCGATATACTGAGCTTTGGGTCACGGGAGGATGCTAGTATATGTCCTCACATGACCCTTAAGAGAACTATGGGAAAAAACACCCCATAGTTCTCTTTTAAGGTAAAAATTGGGATGTTGCATCAAAACAAATCCATACCTTTTAAACTATTTTACCGGTTGTTTAGTAATTAAAAAATCATTTTGGTATTTAATGTAGACCAGAGCACTAACATTTCATCTATGCTTGGGTATGTTCATGTTATTTAAAAAAAAGTTGTTTTCAATATTTGAATATGTGCAGCTCTCATAAAAGTAATACCTGGTGAACCTGCTATGAAGGTCTTGTACTAGGATGACAGCACTATGGGGTCTACTTATAAACTATTCACAGAGCCATTCTCCCTGTGAATCTCTGTAAATGTTCGTTCTTTGCGAATAGAGGAAAAATAAAAGTGCTTAGTATGTTTTCTTTTCAGGCCAAACATAACATTTGGAAAATACTGCATTATTGCCACTAGATGTAGCTAAAGAGCATAGGAAATACGTATTTATTTCCTATGCTCCTCAGCTCTATCTAGTGGCCATAATGTGGTATTACATTACATTTGACCTGAAAAGAAAATATACTAAGAATGTTCATTTTTGCATGTATTTGCACAAAATTAACGTTCACAAGGAGAATGGCTCTGCAAATTGTTTATAAAAAGACCACTGTGTCTCTGTCTTCAACTTGCTCTTCTGTGTTGCCACACACTTTCCTGATAGAGACTGTAGATTGCACAGACAGGTACTCCTATTGTCACCCACTGGAAGCCTGCACTGATAAATGAGTGCAGCTGCTGCTGGAGTACATGCATGTAGACAGGAGGTGTGTGTAAAGAGTGTGGAAGAGATCAGTAGTGCTGATATGCAACAAATGTTTAAGAAAAGGCGAGATTGTTTGGAGATTTGGAGAGATTGTTGTGGTGTATGGTTCCAGATATTGTGACAGGAGTGTGAATCCTTATAGTTAAAGGCTGGGGAGTTTGGCCTGGGAAAGAGGGTGGGTTCCCTGGTCTCCACACTGCATCGGTCCACTCCAAGTCACAGAGCTCATTTAAAGGCAGGTAGTCCCACGCTGATGGAGAGATAGTGTGCCCCAGTCTGTGCATATTAAGTGGGGAACATATTGTATATACAGGTGGAGGGTCTATCTCTGCTTTTAACAGACACCCCAGAGCAGGAGGGACACCTTTATTATCAATTTGGAGTTGTGGTGGACGTACTCCCTGAATAAAGTTGCTATATTGACTTTGTTGGATTAATAAAAGTGGGCGGAAATGCCTTGAAGCTTTGGTTTGGTGATCAGCCTTTTACTTGCTCACTGTTGAAGCCCCCCCCCCCAAGGTATTTTTTTTAAATACAATAGCAACTAATATACACTATATTGCCAAAAGTATTGGGACACCCCTCCAAATAATTAGATTCAGGTGTTCCAATCACCTCCATGGCCGCAGGTGTATGAAATCAAGCACCTCGGCATGCAGACGCTTCTACAAACATTTGTGAAAGAATGGGTCGCTCTCAGGAGCTCAGTGAATTCAAGCGTGGTGCCGTGATAGGTTGCCACCTGTACAATAAGTCCATCCGTGAAATCTCCTTGCTACTAAACATTCCCCGGTCAACTGTTAGTGGTATTATAAGTGGAAGCAACTGGGAACAACAGCAACTCAGCCACGAAGTGGTAGGCCACGTAAAATGATAGAGCCGGGTCAGCGCATGCTGAAGCGCACAGTGCGCAGAAGTTGCCAACTGTCCGCAGAGTCAATAGCTACAGATCTCCAAACTTCATGTGGCCTTCAGATTGGCACAACAACAGTGCGTAGAGAGCTTCATGGAATTGGTTTCCATGGCTGAGCAGCTACACCCAAGCCTTACATCACCAAGTGCAGTGCAAGGCGTCGGATGCAGTGGTGTAAAGCACGCCGCCACTGGACTCTAGAGAAGTGAAGACGTGTTCTCTGGAGTGATGAATCACGCTTCTCTGTCTGGCAATCCGATGGACGTGTCTGGGTTTGGCGGTTGCCAGGAGAACGGTACTTGCCTGACTGCATTGTGCCAAGTGTTAAAGTTTGGTAGAGGGGGGATTATGGTGTGGGGTTGTTTTTCAGAGGTTGGGCTTGGCCTCTTAGTTCCAGTGAAGGGAACACTTAAAGGGTTATTAAACCCTCCAGTTTTTTTGCATAGATCTACTGCTAGCAAGCAGTAGATCTATGCAAAAAGTGTTAAAAAAAACCCCCACTTTGAAAAGGGTTAAACTTACCTGTGTCTTCCCCGCACGCTCCCGTCCCAAAATGTGAAAATTCTCGGGCGGCCGCAAAGCATCTTGGGGTGGGCGCATGCGCAGTTCACGTTTTTGGTCGGGACGCGAGGAGAGACACAAGGTAAGTCTATGGACGCGTGCACCCGCATGCAGACAACGTGGGACAGGAAGTGCCAGCAAGCTCAGAGAAGTCAGTGCTGGATCGGAGACCCGCCGCAGCGCTGGAGGGACAGATGAAAAGGACAGGAAAGAAGATCAGATTAATAAACATCATTTAAAGTAAGTGCTGACATTAACATTGGGGGGAGGGAAAAATATTTTTGACTTTAATGTCACTTTAAGGCATCAGCATACCAAGACATTTTAAACAATTTCTTGCTCCCAACTTTGTGGGAACAGTTTGGGGATGGCCCCTTCCTGTTCCAACATGACTACGCATCAGTGCACAAAGCAAGGTTCATAAAGACATGGATGAGCGAGTTTGGGGTGGAGGAACTTGACTGGCCTGCACAGAGTCCTGACCTCAACCCGATAGAACACCTTTGGGATGAATTAGAGTGGAGACTGCGAGCCAGGCCTTCTCGTCCAACATCAGTACCTGACCTCACAAATGCGCTTCTGGAAGAATGGTCAAACATTCCCATAGACACACTCCTAAACCTTGTTATAGCGGCACAGGATGGGCCAACTCAATATTGAACCCTACGGACTAAGACTGGGATACCATTAAAGTGCATGTGCGTGTAAAGGCAGGCGTCCCAATGCTTTTGTGGCAATATAGTGTAAGTTACTGATTCTTAATAGATATGAGCCTCTTGTGATCCTCTGCACAGCAGCACTTTTTTAAGGACCTCTATTCTGAGACGGTCGGGTCCTTGTCTTTGCATTGTCCTTGTCCGGTACTGTCCTCGGCATGCATACAGGAAGTGAAAGCACAGGGAAGACCTGCTACTTCATTGTTCAATCAGCTGGCGGGCGGGAAGGGGCCTCAATATAAAAGTAGAAGCTCACCAGTCTTTTTTTTTTTTCTTCTATAGTCACCCATCAGATGGTTATGCTAACAAAATATTACGCTAATATAATAATATAAAAAACATTACTGGAAATTATATAATCCCTTAACATGTTCTACATTTTCACTTTAATTAGACCAGAGTCCTTTAAATAGGCGGCAGTCACTAGCAAGCATAATGGAAGGTTTACTGCAGTGACCTGGATTAATTGCCACATTGTCTTTGGAATGAACTCTTCCCTTAACCTTATTATTGTCAGATTGTTTCTTTGTTGCTTATGCGGCTGGAATGCGACATGGCAGCTTTGCAGAGTTTAATGTGTTTCATCTGCATGAAATATATTAATAGAGGAGGGGGGTTGCACTTATCTCTGTCTTTTGGGAAGTGATAGCTCAAAAGGAAACTATTTTTCTGGTGACGAAGACAATTATGATTTGTGAGCTGTGTTTTTGCTGTCTCCATGTACAGGATGGGGAGTGAGGATATGGAGACTATAGTATCTTGGGTAGGGGAGAAATGGAAAGTGATTATACCTTGTACATGGCAACCATTAAAGTAGTTTTAAAAGCTACAACTTTTTAGCCTTCTTGGGTTTTCCTCAGTTAGGGGAACAATCCGCAGTACATTATTTATCAGTGGTGTTTGCCAAACACTTACTTTTCCTCTCTCATGTTACCACTGGCTCCACATTGCGGTGCGCCACTTCCCTTCCAGGTATGGGAGGACGCACACTGAAGGCATAGTGACTGCTGAGGAACATGCGCACTGGATGAGGGGGTAGGAGGAGCGGTTTTCCACTCTGGACTTTTAATGCAATGTGTAGCAGTGTACGCATGCCTGGAGTGCTCACCCACTCAGTGGGACACCCAAAACCTGGAGGGGGTGATCTGGAAAGGGTGCAAGGAAGATTATTTTTATATCAAGAGGAATCATACAAGGTGTATTTTCACACCAGAACAAGAAGAAGAAGAAAAAATATGGAGGCTTTAATATCACCTTCATTTTTTGGGCAGAGTTTGACCTTCTGGCTATTATTAGCCTATATTACCCCGCCCCCCCATGTGGAACTTTACTTCACTTCTGGCTAAGTGTAGTATTGACTGAAGCCCTTAGGAGTGTCCCTGCTCCTAAGCTAGGACTCTTGAAAAAAACTTCTAGCCAAGCCTTTTGGACCTTGTGGGGTGCCCTCTGCTTGGCCTTGCAGGATCATCGATTTATATTCAACTTCACCTGCTTGCTGTTAGGTTAGAGGCTTGGTCCCCATGAGGAACAAGACTGTGATCCACCCTAAATTTTTGGAAATTGCAACACAGATGAAGAAAAGCTGCCAATGAACCCCAGAAGCAACTCTCTGCAGGAACCCTGAGATGATGGCAAAGAGAAAAAAACATCCATAGTTGACCCATCTTATTCAACAGTCATCAAATTATTCAGTGGTGGTACAGATGTTGCTTAAATAGTATGTGACAAACTAAAACTCAGCAAAAGCCATCTGAAGAGTCTACGCATTTTGCAGACTCCATCCTCTTCATCAGGACTACAATGTTGTTTACAGAGAGCAACATATTAGCCATCTACCTCCAAAGGCGAATAAGATGTCTTGGCTTAACCAGATCTACCATACAGTGTAACTCTAGGGTAAGGAATTGCGCCAGTTCTCAATTCTCAAATCATGTATTACACCAAAAGAGGGCAACCAGATGTTCGCCAGGGGGAAGTTCTACGATTGTAGATTAAAGGAGAACTATGGGGTTGTCTTTTCCCCATAGTTCTCCTTAGGGTAACGGGAGAACACAAACTAGCATCCTCCTGTCACCCTAGGCTCAGTATACCGCGAGCTGTAGCTCGCGGTATACTGAGACGCCGCTGCTGAAGCGTATCCCGACAATTGTGCCAGGATCCGCCCAGCTGCGTGACTGACAGCTGGCTCTGCCTATCTAGAGGCAGAGCCAGCTGTACCCGTCCCCTCCCCCGTCCGATCCACCAGTCAGCGCTGGCGGATCGGAGCGGGGAGGGGGGAATCCAGCCCCTCCCCTGTCACGGCAGAGAGCCGTGACAGGATCGAGTGGTGAGCGAACCACTCGATCTACTGAGCCGACCTGTGACAGTCTCATTGTCACAGGTCGGCTAGAACTATGAGGTGAGTGAAAAGCACTCACCTCATAGTTCTCCTTTTAAGTTGGATCTACCATGGATGCTTACTGGTTGTAACTATTTATGTTGTGTATTGTTTTTTACAAAAACCTTTTCGTACTAATAAACTTATATTATTGTATATTTAGTAGGGATGGACCGCACTATATAGAGGTTCCTTGGCGCGGCTGTACGGCTTTCACATTTTCTGCAGAAGACGTGCATCTAAACCTCTGTTTTTAACCTTAGCGGTGAGACAAGTTTTTTTGCATGCTGGCTGGTGAGTGTGCTGGGAAAGTTTTGCTGTAATGACTCACCACCTGGCTTCCTAATTGGCCAGAAAGCTGGCTCCATGCTTTCTCGTCACCTAGTGACGAGAACCATGGGGATGGCTTCCCTGCTAATCAGGAAGCCAGGTGGCGAGTCATTACATGCCGCCTGGCTTCCTGAATGGGACTTCCGGTATTCGGTATCGGCGAGTACCAAAAAAATATATTTGTACAAGTACTCGATTTTAAAATACCGGTATCGGTGCATCCCTAATATTTAGGCAGCATGACTGCATGGAAACTCCAGCTGAATTGGCTATTTTTAGTTTTGGACAACTTTTGAAAAGGTGTAGAACCTCTTTCAGGTTTTTTACTGCCTGTGTCTCCCTAAAGGGAGATTTCCTCTTGCGTCTTGTCCTGGTAACCACACGCAGCAATATATAATTCTGACCGAGGTTGTAATCTTTCTTCATTCTATCTGCATTTGAATCAAATCATTTTGGCTGGAGTCCCGCTTTAAGTTGTGCTGTATGTTACATATGGTTTTTCTAAAAGAGGAAGAGCACTTTTTCAGGCAAACACAAATCTTTTTTTTTTTTTCATCTTCTGGTTTGTTTTTATCATTACCGTTTGATGTCTCCTCTCGATAGTTAATTGAATCCTGACATTCCCATCCCAAATTATAGCCGAAGCAGGACCCTTAGGAGCGCGTTTCCTTGAAGTCGTTTGATTATGCGGGGGTTAATCTCAATTCCATGCTTCGAGTCTTTATGTGCATGTGTGTGGTTTGTCCTCTTCTGCAAAAGGCTTGTTCTGCGCCAACCGTAGGTCTTTTGGGCCTGATTTATGGGGTCGAACTAGACATATCCCCCAGTGGGGAGGCGCAAGTTCACCAAACACTTTTCTGTCTTGTATGAGAGATACAATCTGCCTGTGGCTGTGATGTGGGGACCGGACGAGGGGGCCTCAGTCATTCCCCCTGCAGGAATTTGTTTTTCTACTTACTGAACTTGTCTGACCGGGCCTTAGAAGCTAACTAATGTATGGTATAATTATATATCGGTATGCTTTACAGCTTTACTAAATACTTTAGTCTTTCTATATCTCAATATACAGTCTGTATGTGGATGTTATCGTCTTGATTCAAATAATCTTACCAATGTGTGTGATGTTTTAGAACCCTGTTTTAGTGTATAGTGTGTGAATGCATAAATACATAATCTCCGCCATATAACAAAAACGGGGTGGCACTGGTTGACTTTCAAGGTGAAGTCAATATTTAAATTTTTTACATTACATCATGAACAAAAACCCCTGTGAACAAAAAAGTGAACAGTGAAATCAATGCACACCAAGAAGTGCACAAGGGTGCTTGGTCCTCTTTCAAAAAAGAGGGCCACAATATCCCTGAACCCCCTGGGGCGCAAGGCACGCTAGTACATCAGCAGTTAAAGGAGAACTATGGGGTCAGTGTTTTTCCCCATAGTTCTCCTTGGGGTAACGGAAGGACACAAACTAGCGTCCTCCCGTCACCCTAAGCTCAGTATACCGCGAGCTACAGCTCGCGGTATACTGAGACGCCGCAGCCGGGGCGGATCCCGGCGTAGATGATGGGATCCGCCCAGCTGCGTGAGTGACAGCTGGCTCTGCCTATCTAGAGGCAGAGCCAGCTGTACCCGCCCCCTCCCCCGTCCGTTCTGCCAGTCAGCGCTGGCAGATCGGAGCGGGGAGAGGGGAATCCAGCCCCTCCCCCTGTCACGGCAGAGAGCTGTGACAAGATCGAGAGGTGAGGGAACCCGGTATGTTTTCCCTCGCCTCCCGATCTACTGAGCCGACCTGTGACAGTCTCATTGTCACAGGTCGGCTTAGAACTATGACGTGAGTGGAAATCACTCATGTCATAGTTCTCCTTTAAATCAAATGGACCCCAATGCTTGGGGACCAACCAAAGCCGGACCACCAAGCACTATGTAGCAGCACTCCTGAGTGGGGTAAGGAAAAAGACCTGTTAAGGCCACAGATCTTCACTCCGACATCCAGGCAGGCTCTTCAAAGACCTGCACCCTACGTCATCTGTGGAGTGAAGAGTGCATATGCATAAAATAAGTGCCAAAAATAAATAGGTGCCATGTGCAGGACACGGCCGGCCTTTAATGGTCAACCCACCAAATACTGATATTTCAGTGTTTGGTGGATGCTGGAGGGTTATACCACCAGATAGCTTCTTATTTCTCTGGGGGCTCTATTGGCGAGATCTCTCTGCTGAGTTCCCATCTCTGCACGTCTTCTTTGGCCAATACAAGTGGTCTCCACTCTCTCGGCTGAATTTTTTACATGACTGAGAGTATAACAGGAGGAGCCAGAAATGTAAAGGTCATATGCAAGTCTCAGTTTTTTTTTTAATTCTTTATTTATGAACAAAGAGGTGGGATACAGAGAATATACACATAGTATATGGGCCGCACATCAAATCAAGTCAAAAAACCTGACGGTTAATGGTATGACACTGAAAACTGAGAACATCTCTAACAATATCAGAGCATATAATGTATATATTGAATATAACGAGAACAATTCGGGTCAGGTTGGGCTCTCCCCATCCCCTAAGGCATTTTGCGGTTGTAAAACAGGGAGGAAACAGCGCCATTTGGCGGACCGCATGGTCCAGCCCACTGTTGTGGAGGGCCAGCACCAAGTCGGTCTACTCCAAATTATACACATTAATGAACAAAACAAAACAACATAACACAGAGTAGTAAAAGAGTGAGAAACGTATAACACACAAGGAGGGGTAGGGAGAAATTCCAGGTAGTGGTCAACTCCAGGTCACCCGGCCCGGATTACTCCTAGCCGTACCATGGCAAGGTAAACGAGCCCCGACCGGGAGCCGCTCCATCCCTATCTTCAGTTCCTGCACATAGTAGCAAAGTCAACTGAGTCCCTGAACAGGTACCACGTGCTCCAAGTAGCTACGAATCTGGTCTGGGTACCGTTTAAGGAGGAGGTCAGGTCTTCCATCAGTTTAATCTCCTCCACTCGTCTGACCCACATTTCGACAGATGGCTGTATGGCTTGCTTCCATAAGGCCGGAATGCAGGCCCTTGCCGCATTCAGCAAGTGGATCAGCAATGAACGTCGGTAGTGTTTATGTGAAAGTGGAGCAAAGTGGAGGAGATACACCGAGGGTGTAAACGGAAGTGTCAAGGCCTGTGATTTTACCGATCAGTGTGGCGATCCAGGACCAGAAAGGTCTGACTTTTGAGCAGGTCCTCTTTTTTTTGACCAAAAAACATGCAATAGGGAGCCCGGCTCATCCCCACAACGCCAACAAACATCAGACACAGAGGGGTACATAACATGGAGGGCCGTAGGCACTCTGTACCATCTGGTTAAAAGCTAAGTCTCAGTTTTTTAGGGGGAATTTGTTTAATGTAATGCTGACCATTACATTAAAGAGCTTATAGGAAGCTTAAAACTTGGCTCCTCCCTTCCCAAGTGTGACCTTTACAAGGAACGTTAAGATTTTCAGGTAACTTTAGCTGCTTTTGTCTCTGGATCTACTACTCCTTTTGGCATTGGTTTTTTACTGTGTGTATCCTTTTGTTTTATATGGGTTTGTTTTTTTATCATAGACTTTGTTTGAATTGTCCAGATTTGTGACCTGGTTTGCTTTAAATCATGTCTTTAAATTGTTTTGTGGTCATTTCTATTGGCAGCGGCAATGGAAAGAAGGCATGTCGAGGTGCCTTCCTTTATGCTTGTACACCACACCAAGCCCCAAAACCCTTGTTATGAAAATCTTCACAAAGTTGGCCATGCCTCCCATTCCTCCCTGTTGGCCCATTATAGTTTAAGGCCAAAAGCAAGGTGATGGACAGAGTAGACCTAGCTCTTGGCCACAGGTTGAAATTTGCTAAACAAATGTGCTGTGCAAAGGTATGGAAACACACTTGCTCTTCTCTAAAATGCCTGCTTTCCATAACTGCTGCCCATTTAAAGGGTTTCGCAGAATATTATGTAAAAAAATCCTTACATGTGAACATGTAGAGGACACACGCACTGCTTCTATGGCGTTGTCTGTGATTGTGTGTGTGTAGGGGGGGTCACAGCGTGTTTAGCTATTTTCTGTTTTTAATATCTCCCAGTGTTTAGTCTGTAGCCAGGACCCCTGGGGATCACTTTTCTGAAGCCATCTGTGATGTTTTAAGACTCTCTACTGCTGAACACAATGAGTTTATGTCTAGCGCTGTCCCATCTCCCACGCGGCCGGGGCCCAGGGTATGACCGACGTTAGGTCAGGCAAAATAAGAATTACAGATGCGGTTTGGTGTTATTTGAGATTTCAGTCAAAATAGGCAGAGCGGTTGGCTTTACTGTTCTTTATCCATCAGATTGCATTGTTCTTAAAGAGCCAGGAACGCAGGCATGTGGGCGTGTTGTGACTGCCATGCAGAGGGCCAGTTGGGTAGAAATGCAGCTGTGGGGGCAGCCAAGAATTCATCTGTCATTTCCTTACAGCTGTTTTAAGGATGACGTGAAGGATTTGGTTACTATGGGCAACACCTCCTTTTTGTTCCCCTCATTTCTATAGAATAGTCTGTTTTAAAGGGAACCTGTCGGACAAGTCCGTTCCAGTGAAGCACAGCTCTGCAACACACACAGAGGCATGACAGCCACTTCTTTTTTTCATGAAGGGTTTGACTGAAATCTGGAAGCTGTGCCAAAAAAGCAAGAAGAGGTCAAAGGACTAGTCACCAGTATTCCTTGTAGTCTTCCTGCTGCTGATCTTTTTCTCATTACTGACTTGCCATACCTTGTTCTGTGCTGTGTGTGGAGGCAGCCATCTTGGTAGAGCCGGGCTTTGCTTCCTCATGTCAGAGCCTTCAAGAGCAAGGAGAACAGTGAAAAGCTCAGTAGTGACAAATCTCACTCCAAATCTCCTGAGACAAGCAGTCAGAGGCAGCAATGCCTTAGATGATCTCACACTGCAGATATACAGCTATAAGGCTGTAGGCACAGGACTGCCTAGGCACATTCATATACTAGGTACAGCGCTGCTATTTTCAGGATAAATTCAAGACAAAAGGTAAAAATGCCAGGACACTGCTTAGGCACAATAAACACTTCTAAATATTCCCTATAAGATCACAGATGTTCACTTTTTGAGTGCAGGTCTACTTTATGACTATGCTTACTATGCTTTCCTCTTCAGTGACACTCAAAAAAAAAAAAAAAAAAGCTTCCTGAGTTGATTTAGGTAGCAACCACTTGCGTAGTGAAAAACATGGCACCTTTGTGTTAACAGTTCTCACAAAGACTTTCACGTCTACATATGAGGTGTAAGGACTGTGAAAGACAGCTGTTGTGTGAAAGCGACAGACCATCGTGTTGTGTAAATGCCTCTAAAGCAAAATAGTTTAATGTTGGCCATACATTAAATGATCAGTCAGTCTTAATTTGGATCATTTCATAGGAAATTTCTTTGAAAAACCATCATTTGACACAACAAATAAAAAGATCGATTTGGTCAAATTCGACTGGATTTTATGGTTATCATTTCTCTACGAAGAAAGTGACTGTTCATCAATGGGAAAAAAAAGGCCCTAATAAGAAAGATTGATTCATTGATTTATTACAGCAATTGTTATGGAACATACCTTTTTTTTTCTGTGGATGGACAGAATATGGAGTTTTTTGTCACAAACGCTTCATGCCCGGTCCGATCAGGTCCGTGTGTCCGTTTTCCAGGTTAACCTGTATCGGGTGCCCAATGCCAGTCTATTGGCACCCGGTTACCCCCGACTCTGGCCAGGTCGGGAAAGACAAATGGAACAGAGTTCTGTTTTGCTGGCGCTGATCGTGCCAGATCAGTGGCAGTCTGATGTAAACGGACACATGTTCATTTACATTCGATTCCCCATAGACCGACATGGGGTCCGGCAGTTATAGTTCTAGCGATGAAGGGAAAACCTGGACGGCACAGATGTCACAGCAGGGACATCCGCTCCATACTGCTCTAATCAGGAAGGGATCCGTGCACATATCCCCTCCTGATGAGCCCATGTGAATGGGGCCTAAGTGTTGTTTTGGGACACTTCAGCATAATTTCCATTTCCTCAAAGTATCACCCCAAAAGCACCTCATATCTCAATTGTAGGTTTTTCCCATTCATTTCAGTTGCATACTTGGAATTTGCGCTGGTTGGCAATGTACCTGCTCCTTGGCAACCTCCTTGATGATTGATGAGCGTGTTGTGCATGCACCTTGTACTTACTTCAAATGGTTAGTAACCAACACTATGGCAGCCCCTAACTGTGTTACATGAAGGCATGCTACAGGTCAGTTAATCAAACTAGACATCAGGTGCATGCCTTCAGTGCTATAGGAGAGAGGTTGATAACCAATAAAATGGCTGCTCCCCAGTTCTTGTTCTAAGGTGCATGGGGCCATTGTATTGGACGACAAGTTGAAGTAGGCAAGAAAAGGTAGTGCAGTTCTCTAATCTTGTGAAGATAGCACCCTGCTGATTTCAGCTTTTTAAATTTCAGTCTGTATTCTTCTCTTAGCCCAGTGATGGTGAATTTAGTGAATATGTGCCCCACACAATAGTTTAGTTTTTATAAATTTGCATTGTGTTTATGTGTGGTAAAACACGTCTACGCATGGTAACCTGTGCTTGCATTTTTGTGCAATTCCTTTTGAATGACACCCCAACTTACTGTTACG
This sequence comes from Nanorana parkeri, assembly GCF_000935625.1. Classification (NCBI taxonomy): domain Eukaryota; kingdom Metazoa; phylum Chordata; class Amphibia; order Anura; family Dicroglossidae; genus Nanorana; species Nanorana parkeri. The sequence continues at coordinate 1,162,839 of NW_017306519.1, read as the reverse complement.
GTAGCCAGAAACACACCAAAACAACACCGAGCACCACAATTCACATGCTGGCTTAATAATAAAAAATGTGTAACGGTGCACTAAAATTTGTTAAAATTCAGAATTACGTTGTACTTGCTTATGCAGTAAACACAAATGTCACCCAGACCTTACAATATATAATTTTTTTTTTTTTTTTCCAATTACATTTATTAATATCCCTTTTTTATCATTTTTTTTTTTGTTCATGGTGTCCTGATTCAGTCCCCCGTGCAGCTCTGCAGTAGAGCTACAGATCACTTCTAGTAGTGATTTACTGCTGCAGGGAGAGGCTGGACAGAGCTGCTCCAGGTTTGCCCAACCCTCCATTCTATCAGAAGGTGCAGAGATTTAAAGTGACATTAAAGTCACAATTCCCCCCCCCCCCGTGCTGCTTTAAAGACCTACCATAAATGTTGCCTCTTGATCCAATCATCTTCCTTCCACTTGTGTTCAGAAACCCCTCCATCGCTGCTGCCGGTCTCTGATCCGGTGCAGACTCCTCGTGTCCCATATTGTCTGTCCAATGTGCACGCTCCCGGCTGCGCGCATTCACCTCCACTGTGTCTCTTCTCCCCGCCAATGATCTCTACTGTGCATGCGCCCACACTCGCTTGCACTGCCACTCGAGAAGCTACAGATCTACAGCCGGGAGCGAGTGGCGGAGACACAGGTAAGTTTTTAGTACAGCATCATTATTTTGCATTGTGTTTACAGTGCCTGCTACCTGCGCTCCTACGGAGCGGTTGGTAGCAGGAACAGAAGCCCAGAAGCTGAATTTTTCAGCTCTTAGGCTTAGTGCTGGACCGTGGCTGTCACAGTTCCAGGGTTAAAGCATGTCAGGGCCACTGCCACTCAGCATGCAGCCTGCTGTGCTGAATGCTGGCAGCCGCTTGTTGGGCACAGAGACTCTAGCCTCATGGCCCTGCTCCCTGAAATGTTATCTTACAGTCATGCGTGACAACCCAGTCATTGCCTCCCACCATATCACTACGTCCGAAAATACTACTGTGCTTTTCTAGCAGGGTTTCATTGACCCCTTATAATTGATATCGGAGGATCCGCATAACAACCATATAATTAGCATTTTTAAAGGAAGTCAGCAGTGGCACCTATGTATTTCCTTCATGGCAGGTTTCCTGTAAGGTGACCACAGACAGGGTTGGTTGGATACATACCTCAATCTGATTGTCTGTTGATGTTTTTCGCTCCAGCTTTCATTAAAGATCGCTTGAGAGTTTATTTTTTGTAGCAGAGAGGTGCATCTCAAACACCTGAGTCCGTGGCAAGCAACAATGATGGGTGAATGTTTTTTTAACCAATTTGATTCTTGTTCACCCCCAACATTTCTCATCTACTAGAGTCTGCAGGTACCCATAGACAAGAGATCAGACTTGGCAACAATCATCTATACCTTTTTGTTCAGCCTTTTACAAGCGTGTGAAGGTGACTTCCCACATCAATATCAGTGCAGTTCCTACCTGTAATCCCTCTACTGCCCTGGTGCATGCTATTCTGTACCCTCACTGGAAACATCTGCAGCTTTAATTCTACTTATATTTGTTATAAAAGTTCATCCCACATTATTTACAAGTGGGATCAGCTGTGAATTGTGGCCGATTTGCGTCCGCTGCAGATGTTTTTCTGTGGTGTTTTAATAGAGACACATCCTCTACCTGCTGAAGCCTTTTACCGCTTCTTTTTTCCTTGTAAAGGTCAAGACCTCAACAAAAATTCATCGGAAGTTTCCTCACCACGGTTTCTACGGAAAGCTGTGAAACTACTTTCCAGTAAATATTTTTGCTGGCTTAGTCGCGGCTTATTCCTGTGAAAGACATTGAGGATTCCCTGCTTGTTGTAACTCTATCCTCGCAGCACTACTGAGAAGGAAGACATTTGTGTGAGGGCCGAAGCCCAAGCCCTGCGTTCAGTTTCCTCTCCTGAGGTGAATTAATTTTATGCGTCTGTATTTTTGCGGAAAGCAGACCACAGTTTCCCTCATGTACCATCAAAAGGCGAAGTGCTGTTTATTTGTTCTTAAAGGACAAGTTGAACAAGTAGTAGGATTTAGAAAGCAACGTCCATGAATTTTAAAGCCCAACCGTAGCCAAAACTTTCACTTTTGTGGATAGAATGGGAAAGCCGGTCCTAATTAGTAGTTTTATTGCCGTCTATGTCCTTGCACAACATGGGAAGTGAGGAAAAATCTCCTCAATGGGATCATAGACAAAAATACAAACCTCACTGGACTTTTAAACTTTCCCTTCTCTTCATCGAAAACTGGAAAAGCTTCAAAGTGAACCTGTTAGTCAACTGAACCTTGCCTGTGGACAACCTTTAAATCTGCTGAACCTTTCAGCTATTACCCTAATTAGCCAGGATATCAGAAATAATTGTTTGCAGCACAAACAGTGCATTTGCCTTCATCAGTTTTAAAAGTTATTGAAAAACATAAACCTAAATTAGAAGTGTTCCTTTTATGGATGATCGATGCGCCATACATCAAACGCTTGAAACCGATGGTCGTTTTCTAACCTAGCTAATTGCTAGGTTAAATTTGATCCACGCAAACAAACAATAATTTTTGTGGACAATTGGAGCAATATTCATTAGTTACAAAGTAATATTGGGCTCCGGATTGGTTTACAGGAGAGACATCATTTAAAATAAAAAATTTTAATGAATGGATGCCATTAATCTGACTTTTATATTAGCTTAATTTGTCTACCACCAGACCTTTAACTGCAAGAGCAAAGGTCAGTGCTGTGAGCCAGTCAGTCTAAGGCCGGGCACGCACCTTACAACCATCGCAAGACTTTTGTCTTGCGATGGTTGTAAGGTACTTAAAAAAACGTACGATCTGCCTATCTTGCATAGGCAGATTGTACTTGCAATGATCGCAAGCCACGCCCCCTGAGGGGCGGGCTTCCGATGACCGCAATGCCGAACGGGCAGTATGCGCTTGCGCACACCGGCCCGTCCGGCTTTTATCTTACGCACATGCTGCACACCCGAACATCGTACGATGCTCGCCGGGTTTTGACAAATGTTCGTAAGTTTAAAGTCGTGCGACCTTACAGTAGCAGAGGTCGCACGGCTTCCACACACCTTACGATAATCGTACGATCGCGGGATTTCCTGCGATTATCGAACATTATCGCAAGGTGTGTGGCGACCTTTAACATATTTTCAGGCACTGGAGACTTTAATATTCGAGGGGAGAGTGATTGAGAAGATGACCTCTTTAGTTTGAGGATACTTCCTCATTGTCCAATCAGCATCATAGGGGAGAAAGGTAAGCTCTCTGTTCTAATGCTCCATTCACATATAGCCTTTGGGGTTTCCATGCGGAAGACCACGCGGCAACGCAAAAGCTAAAATCTTTATCGAACGGATTCAGCTTGTTGGCAGCTATTATGTAGCCACGAACACGCAAAATCCATCCAAAAGTCGCGCTTGGACTTTTTTGCAGGCCACGTGGTTTCGTGCCGAGCGGCCGCTGCAACAGTCTGAACAATGCACATTAAAGTGCATTTTTTTTTCTGTTTAGTGCGGCTCTGCACATATTCGGCTGGCTGAATACGCGCAGACAACCGCTCTTGTGTGAATGGAGCCTGACTGTGCAGTGTGGCAGGTATGTGCCCATCATGAGAACAGAATTGCACATACGGTATTTAGAATAGTTCAATTCAATAGAATGTGTATTCCAACTGTGTTTGTATAGTTGCAATTTAGTTTGAATAGCACAGTCCAGTCAAAATTAAAAATGTAACTTTGAAGTGCAGGGGACATGGCCCACTTCTTGTGGGCTTCTGGGTTTCATCCATCTGTAGTGTACCAGGTCACTCACTGCCTAGCAATTGCTTTGCTGCTATAATAAACAAAGCTGTACCACAGAAATACCTAAATTCACCACACAAAGGCTTGTAAAGTATATGGACTGCAAACCAAATTGGTGTAATTGGACTTTGGGGACCACTGGGCAAAAAACACACTAAATATTAAAGTGATTTTATACGTCCCCTTCCCTTACTAATTCCCAATTCAAATTGGCCACTTTTATTCTGTTGACAGCAAAGCAATCCATTGCTAAAGCTTGGAAGAAACAATTTATATTGTTCTCAGAAGTACGTAACCAAACTGACTCTTTTTTTAATAAATAAGAAACTTTTCAGTGTCCCCTTAGATAACCACAGGCAATTTTTGTGAGTGTGGTCTCCATGGATACAATATGCCCATTCTCACTTTCTTCCGAAAGCTTTACCTTCTTATAGCCTACAGGTTTCCACAACCCTGGGGGACCTTTTAATGTCTGTTTCCTCCTTTCTTTCTTTCTTTCTCATTACACTCCTTACTTCTTGACCTCCTTTATTTTTCCGCTCAGTCACCTGATAGTGGAGTCTTCTGAACTGCATGAAAGTGAAAAATATATTCATTTCAGTACAGCGTTGCATGACGGAATAAACGTCAGTCAAAGTATCGCAGCGCTGAACACTGAAAAATGGCCTGGCCAGGAAGGGGGTCTAAACACCTGGTCTTGAAGTGGTTAAAGTAATCTGTGTGTACAGAACAAAGGAATAGAAAACCTGTACTGATATAAATATTTGGTTATGTCTGGTTATCATGTAGATCCCGTGGAAGTGCCCATGGGATCCTTTCTTACAACAAGGCTTTCGATCAGGACCAGCAGGAGACGGCGGAACATAAGGGGAGACGGTGACCCGGTGACAAAGTGCTGGAAATATTTTGCGTGAGCTAGTTTAATCATTGTTTGTCCAAATCGCATTGTGTCCAGGAGCTGCTTGCCAAGAGCTGCATGCTAGAATACAAGGCCCAGCTGGCCTCCGGCAGAAGCCACTCTTGTTTACATGCTGTGGCCGGGGTTGTTCCGCCAGTAATATGGTCTTCATGATGTTCCTGACCCCACTTTGCCTTCCACTCTACTGGCTTAGCGTTGCCTTTAACCCCTCTGCACATTGAAAGGGAATTTAGCTGTAAGCATTTTTTAGACAGGGAATGTAAATGAACCCCAATATTATTTAATAAAAACTAGAACACTTTCATTGTCAAGACACTTCTTTTGGGGTTATCTAACATATATGAATAAAAAAAGGAGCTCTATGTGGCCAATTCCATTAGCATGCTATATAGGAGAAGGTCCAAACTGAAAACAAAAAATGCTCTTCTTCCATGAGCCAATAGAAATTTTCCTTCCTGTCCATCTGTCAGAATGATGCCATAATGTGGGGCAGGCACCGACACAGCAGGATTTCAGCTGACTCCTAGTTTTCATTAAAGAGGTTGGACTCAGACACCTAAATATAGGGTTCTTGTTGCTGTTCAGATAGACAGGAAGTGAGGAGAAATCCCCCAAATGAGGTCAGACTGCAGTAAAAAGTCATCAGAAGACCTGACTCCTATGATTCTATCCAGAACAAAACTAATGGTTGCACTATAACTGGTAAAACAATGATTTTGCATATGCTATTGGCGAAAGTAGGCATCAAGCCAGCCATAGACCCCAGAAGGCAGTTGGATTCACAGGCTGCATGTTATGTACACACTGGTTGTACATACCAGCCATGAGAATCTGGCTGTTGAAGAAATGCTATTACGAGTAAAGCTAACATATGATGGATTGTGTGGCCAATGGGTAAGTTCTCTTCTCTTGCACAGTTATGGAACTTTTGCAGTCTAAATATTTGCAGCAGAAGCCTAGCCAATCATTGTAGGTTCATATGGCACAACCAGGAATCTAGGGATGTCCCCAGGATGTCACTAGTTGTTCAGCATATAGGCTGGGGTTTGCCTCAGCCCACAAGTTGGCTTCATGTTATTGAGAAAACAACACGGATTCTGATTTGCTTCCTTGTTATTCAACAGTTTGTTTTTTTCCTTGTGAAATATAGAGCATAAAACATTTTGAAGGTTCTCTTGTGACCAATTCATTTTAGTGATGTTTATGGGTTTCACAGTTGGCAGTAATACACCGGCCCTTCCATTTCCTCAACTGAGCCACAGTATACTTGTGAACCAGGTCGGCAGAGGCTATGTCCCAGAAGTCCCTGGAAAACTAATCTTTGAGGAATGTTCTCACTCTTCCGAGTTCCGTCAACAAATTACTGAAAAGTACTCCTCACTCCCTGAGGCCAGCAACCTGTGTCTTTTCAGCAGTTTGTCTAACTACAAGTCACATGTGGCAGTACTTTTTATTCTCCTCTCCTAGATATAATCCTGGCACATTACTTGGACACGCTGGCAAAAATGGAGAAAGCTAATTCGGCCAACACAAAACATTCACGTTTGAGTTGAATTTTGTTTATTGAAAAGTGAGACCTATTTGAGCTAATATTGTGAAGTGAATGCAGCGCAATTTCAGAAAGAAAAAGAGTCTTCATACTCCTAAGCATCTAATGTATGTGGAAGGATGAAATAAAATAGGGCTGATGTGTAGCCACTCCACTGTAGTTGAGGGAGACTGAACCAGGAACAAAAGATAAAATTTTTCTGTGATGAACCAGTGGTCATCGCTGGTGTAGATACAGTGGTGGAGGTGGGCATAGACACAGCATGTCTCCTTCCATGTAAAGGTAAAGAATGGAGCAAGCACAAATAATACTTTTTTCTGCTATCGGGGTATATTTAGAGATCTAAACAGCTCCGCTATAAGCTTGGCCAAGCTGGGATCAGCGGTGGTGAGATCGCGTTTCTGGACCTCTGAAGTCTAAGCAGTGGGAATGAGGCCTTAGCGTTGCAGGAAAGCAAGGGTCTCATTTGGGCTGTAAAGGATCTCTGGTTGGCTCTGCAGGGTTTCAGGATGAGACCGCAAAAGACCCTGCACATCCCACTATAGATCTTGCACAGCCCACCTGATTCCCTGCAAACCCCGCCCAGAGCCCATTATAGACCTTGCATAGCCCACTATAGACCCTGCACAGAGACCCTCAGATGGGCTGTGCAGGATGGGCTGCGCAGGGTCCCTTTCCCTGCACACATGCTGCTCCTCTTACCTGCAGCTCCCCAGCCTGTTTCCAGGACATGCCACTTCTTCCATCTTCCTCCAGCCGCCGAAGCTTCTTCCTCCAGCCACCCGCAGCCTCCGCCAGCCGGGCCGCCTCTCTCTCGGTCCCATCAGCCCTGTGTCTTCCCTGTTCGCTGCCTAGACCCGGAACAACCGCAAAACTTGTTCCTGGAGCCACCTGCAGCTTCCACCAGCCGGGCTACGTCACCTTCGGCCTCGGCCATATCTCCTCTTTCACCCTTTAGCTCGCTGCCAGGCCCCACTAATAGCCACCTGATTAGGCAGCCGACGCTGCCTGATTTTGTCTGCCCGTCGTCGGCTTTCCTCTTTGCAGGTGGTGACAAATGCAGCCCCCCCTTTCAAAGTGCCGATCCAGGCACACGCCTTGTTTGCGTCGTGGTAAATGCGCCCCTGGGTGTAACCCATTACCTTTTTACTTTTGTTTGAGTTCTTGATTGGGGTTTTAATCAAATCAGGTTTATTGGTTTAGTAACAGTACAGTACAACAGTAGACATGCTTACATGAAAACATGAAACTAACAGGCATACAAGCAGATTGTGTCATGAGACTCGACTCGGACTGATGGAGGCACGGAGACGGGTATGGCCAGAGTCGTATATATATGGAGCTCAAATGGCCTATTACATACCACTTTAGGCTGTAGGCCGTGCCGTATGCCCTAATAAACAGAGAAGGAGGGGGAGACAAACCCAAAGACGAAAAACAAGACAACACTAGACGATACAACGCAACAGGGACAACAGGGAGGTGGACGGGAATTGCACACATCGTACTCTAGTAGTCGGGGTTCTGCGGATGTACATAGAGGTGAAAGGACCAGAACACATACAGTGGGCAGGGTGACAACCACAGAAAACACTCCAGTTACTAGAATAAGGTTAGTACGGTGGGGAAATCCGTGGAGTCCTGAAAACAAATCCAGAGCAACCACATGTCTCGGAAGAACGCCATTCGGTCAGTATCAATGGCGACCATTTCTTCCATGCGCATTATATCATTTAGGCAGGCCAGCCATGCTGGGGCGGAGGGAGCCTGAGTGGACTTCCAGTGCCCTGCGATAACCTGTCTGGCTGCAAAAAGGAAGAACGGCACTGGGGATTTCTTCGCTTTCGAGATCTGAGAGGGGAGCAAAGTGAGGAGTGTTAGGGTAGGAGTGTTTCGTGTGGTCGTGGAATGTTCCCTGTCATATACGGCCAATACCGCGTCCCAAAACCTCTTAATCAAATGACACGACCACCACATATTAATAAAAGGTGTAGTCAGTGTCATCAGGATGTAGAGTCCGCCAGAGGTCAAGGAGGTGCACGGAGGCAAGTTTACATTTCAACTTACGTAGGTCCGCTTGCGAAATGGAGCTCCTACCAGAGGAGGAGTCTATGCGGGGGTCCAGGGGTAGGTTGAAGTCACCACCCAGTACAATTGCACCTTCGGCGAAAGATTCCAGGGCCTTCATGTAACCCAGACAAGCCGGAACCTGTGAAGAGTTAGGTAAGTAAACATTAGCAATTGTATAAGTGGCGCCATTTAGCAGGATTTTCAAAAAAATATAACGCCCGAGGTGGTCCAGACAAGAATCAAGCACTTGAATCTTACAGGATTTGTGAATCCCAATGGAGACGCCTTTAGATTTGGTAGAAGGGTTAGTGCTGTTGCTCCTTCCTTCTCCATTTATTTTTTAGAAAGTCATCCGAGGACCCTGGACTCTGGGCATATTCAGTAATATTAAAATAGACATCCTACATCCCTTTTAATGTGCAAATGTACTGAGCTAGGTGACGTTTGGCTGGCAGAGATCAGCTGGGAATCGTATCCTTTATGTAAAATCTGCAATCTTTTTGAAAAACATATTTAAAAACCACTGATTTTAGGGCTGCTGAATTGTAAAGCATGACTGCACCTGTAGAGTATTTTAGGAAATGAAATAGGGGAAGTTAGTAGTACATTACTGTCAGAACAGGAGGTGAAAGGAAATTCTCCATTCTGTCTAAAACTAGAAAATAGCTGTAGTTGTGGATTATTTCCCCAAACTACTTTCATAGGCGCAGTTATCCTTTAATGTTGGTAACTATGCAATCCTTAATTTTAACATTTATATGTAAATATAAATATCCTGGTAACGTTACAAGTCTGCATAGATACATTCTGGACAGTTTACAATATACATTATCAAAATCTATTAAATACATAATAATTACAGGGCATTCCTTGTTCTAGTCCAGTGAGGGCACATTGACATCATGTCGTTGTGGTAATGTGCAATTTAGCCTGCGCTTCAATGAAATGCACGGCAGTGTGCGCTGGTGCTAATTGAAGTCAATCATTTGAATGTCACTCCTACAAACCTTGCTGATGGATGTGCGCTGCAGTGTGGCAGCACACTGACAAGTGTTGCAGTGCACTGCCAAATAATGGAGCATGCAGTATTTTTGGGCAGCACATCCCTATGCATGTTCATCAGGAAGTGCATTGGGGTGCTTTTCAAAATGAAAGTAACCGCATTGCACCGACACATTTAATGTGCGTTAGGGTAAAGCGCACTTGACAGGGCCTTGACTATCTAAGCTGCTATCAGTATCCCTTTGACCAGTAATTATACAGTGTGTACTTTTGTATCTTTATAGAACACCACAAATTAAGAGGCCTCAACAGGGGGCTGATCTGTGTCAATCATTTATACACACAACCAAGTACTCCACAGACAGCAGGATTTATTAGGAGTTATCTCTGAGCCAGCGTCTCAGTCCTGTAAGTAAATGCTTACCCTGGGTAATAACTGAACAAACAAGGCTCAGTCCTTGTGTTACAAGACAGTTGTGGGTAGGTAGGCCAATGTCCCCCTAGGTGTGATCTCTCCCCCTTGTGTTAGTATTGGGATCTTTGTGAGAGGTGATAGATACCTGTAAGTGTTCTTCTTAGTCTGAATGCTCTTAGCAGTAAATACAATTTGTTGCTAAGGCCACTTTAATCTGCAACTTCTTTTAAAATGCAAAGCCCCTTAAGTGGGATTGTATTGGCAGCAGCTAGGGTCAGCTTTTTAAAAACCTATTTGGGGATGGCCGTAGCATTGGGGGCAACACAGTTCAACCCTGGAGCCCATTGCAATCAATGTGTACTAACGATTATCTCATGTACTCATTTCTGCAAATGTAAGAGGGCCAAAAATTCTCAGCATAATAAGTTTCAGAAGTAAGAATCCGCTCTGGCATTTGCTACCTCTTCTGGAACTGGGATTGTATCCCTCCTCGCATTCTGCGTCTTTGTTTTCAAATTCCGCCGTAGCCGAGCTCAGTCAGGTCTGCTGCTTTCAGATGAAACTGAAGCTGAGGCTGGGAATTTGGCAGAGACCATTGCGTGGAAGAGGCAGAAGCAAGAAGACCAGCCAGAATCCCAAGGCGCTCTCTATCTCTCTCTCTCTCCAACGTTTTTCTTTCTTTCTGTCTTATTTTGTTTTGTTTGTTTACATAATTGAAGAATTTGCCAATATTATTTGGCTGCTGTTTTTGAAATTTCTTTGCATGGCGCCGAAGTAAGATTCCTGTGAGATAATTTCATTGGCTTCACAAAGTACTGGAGAGGAACGTACAAGAACTTATTTGGGCCTCAGGAAAAGCTTTCATCGAATGTTATTTTGGACGTGATAGTATTTTTCTTCAAGCAGGCTGTAGTCACCTCTTCTTGCATTTTACCACTGCCTTATATGCCACGGAGCTGCCTGAGAAGTGCACGCTTCTCGATGGTTGTAAGTTAATTAAAAGCTTGTACGATCTGCCCATCTTGGACATGCAGATCGTACTTGTGATCATCGCAAGCCCTCCCAGCTGAGGGGAGGGCTTCCGATGACTGCAATGCCGCACGGGCAGTGTGCGCTTGCGCTCACCGGCCCGTGCGGCATTTGTCTCTCTCCCGTACGATTCTCTGTGGGTTTTCAAACCTGCTCGGGAGACGAAAGACGTGCGACCATACAGTCGAAACGGTCGCACGCCTTCCATACACCTGCCGATTATCGTACGATCGCGGGATACCCCGTGATTATCGTACGATAATTGGCAGGTGTATGGGCACCTTAACATGGGGATGGGATGACACAGTCCTGTGTAAATTTTGGCTTGCGTAGCATGTTAAAATAGACACGTGTCAAGTGTGGAACTGGCATCAGGAGAGCACTGGGGTGGTATAGTTTAAAGGTCCTCCTGTGATTTATGGGCAAAGCACAGATTCTCGTTAAATGGAAACTAGAAGACTGTGTATTTGCGGTACCGTAACGCATGAAACTGACTGTGATGCGTTGTTGTGTCATTCATATTGAATGGACCCTCAGTTCCCCCAGCCAGTGCAGCTCAATGCATGTTCATTTCAACACCGCACAACCCACATGTGTGAACCTTCTGTGCACTGTGTTGAATTCCATGGGAAAAAAAATTGTGAGTAGGTTGCCTTCCCATGACTCACATTAATGTGTAAATTAGCCCACATTACCGCCATGTAGTGGACCAGTCTGAATGGGCCCTCAAGGTTTTGGTTCAGTTTTATTTTTTAATCTAGGTGTGCCCTCCTTAAATTTTAAACAAGAGTAGACTCAGTTAACAAATTATTGTGCTTGTGTAGTTTAGAAGATTATCTAGTTTACCGGTAGGTTCACACCTAGGCGCTTTATCATGCGGATTGGGTCGGGCGATTATCGCGCAAAACACAGATTTACATTGAAGTCAATTGAGTCTGTTCACACCTTTTGCGGTTTGTCGCGCGAAAAGGTGCAGGAGCGATTATCAGGCGGTTGCCGTGCGGTTTGGGTTCCGTAGACATCTCTATGCATTGATAACCGCGTGGTTTTCAATGAGTAATCGCGCAACAATCGCACGAAAACAGCTCTGCATCTGAATCGCCTAGGTGTGAACCTAGCCTAAGAGATTAGCTATTTTGTATATTCGGCAGCCTTCACAACTTCAGAAACTAAAGCTGGCCATACAATTGCTCGAATTTCTGTCCTGCTGACTCGATCAGTGTGTGGCACCCTTGGGACTCCCATGTTCGACAGAGCTTGATTTCTTTAATCGACTGTTGTCGAAGGAGCCAGTCCCGAAATTCCCGGCCAATCATCTGCAGTCACTGTTCGGGTATTCTGACAGCCTCATACCCCCTGCTCTTAAAATACAATAGCCCAGCAGGGCAAAACGAGAAACACAACTAGTGGATGGCCAGCTTAAGACACAATTATTTAAAAGCTTATATTTAGAGATCTAAAAAGCTCTGCCATTAGAATCTTAGAAACATATTTGTTTAGGTCAGAGGTCTTCCTCTTCACTCTGCGATGCCCATCATATTAATGTGAGTGTGATGATTGGCCCTCACCACTGCGTTGTTGGAGGACAGGGGAGTGTGCATGTGTGTCCCTTACCTATAAGCCCCTGGATTTTCAGCTAGACAACAACCGCGATCAGATCAGCAAAGGGATGTGTGGAGTATAGGCACTGGTGGGTGCCAGTTGTATAAGCTGGGTGCATGGTTTGGTTTTTTTTTTTCTCTGTGCTTTAAATCAAGGCCAGCCTGGTCAACGGCCTTTTCATTTGGAAGTCACCAGTGGCCTACATTCTACGTTCCTCTCAGTAGAAGTGTCAGACTTGATGGCCATGTGCTGGAGGCTGGACCCTGTGAAGTCCGTTTTACAGATTTCTTGGCTGTCGATTTTACCGTGTATCTGTGGAAGTGCAGCCATCCCAGCAAAAACACACACATGCCGAGTGTTTACCCGAGTACATAATACAAGTAAACATCGTTACTATTGTAAGCAGACGCACAGGCTGTCTAATCTGTCAAGGCTCAGCCACTTCCTCCCCTGGAAGTCTTAGAACTTCTTTGGTGTTGACATAGTTCATCAGCTGAAGGTTACATACTGGTTCCATAATCTTCAAACATTTCCTGGAGTTGTCTGCCATGTTAAAGCTGGCCAAACACTTGCAGAATTTTGTTTGTAAAAAATAGTCTTTGGAAAGTTTGCTCAATATTCTAAGCGTTTTACAAGGTCAAATTAAAAACAAAACTCTAACAATGAATGTGGTTTTTGTTTGAGGGACTCCATTCATTCCAAAATCGAATGTTAAAAAACAAATGAATTTTCGAGGGACAATCTACAAGTCTCTGATGGGATTATGGAATGTTCTGACAGATTTTTATACAAACGTTCATAAGAAAAATCTTATCGGTGTTTGGCCAGCTTTATTCTGAACTAGATCCGTGAAGCGCTATTTCTTTTCAGGAAGCTTTTATTGTTTGTATTGATGTAAGGAAGGCACGTATGTTCAAGTTATAGTAAACACAATGGGACTGATTTATAAAGGGTTTGCCCAACGTATAGCTGGACAAATGCAGATAGCACTGCAATACTGCTGTTAGATGGAGCCAAGAAGCACACTTCCTATGCTAGTGGCAATAAGGCCGTGTGAGCTGTACCCCTTCAAGGATTTGCATTTGTGTCATGGCCTCTTCTAAACAAAAAAAGTCCAACCAAATCACCTTTTAACCTAAATTTCATAAAATTCAGATAAGCCAGATCTAGTTGTTTACACCAGCCCTACTCAACCAGGCCTTGGGGTGCCTGCTGGTTTGTCAGAAGTGCCTCTCAATTTTAGCTAAAGAGGGGACTCCGATGTGAAGGAGGCACCTGATGTGATCGGGGGTCTTCTGATGTAAAAGGGAGATATATGATGTGAAGGCGGGTCTTGATGTGATCAGGGGGTCTTCTGATGTAAAAGGGAGATATATGATGTGAAGGCGGGTCTTGATGTGATCAGGGGGTCTTCTGATGTAAAAGGGAGATATATGATGTGAAGGCGGGTCTTGATGTGATCAGGGGGGCTTCTGATGTAAAAGGGGGAAATATGATGTGAAGGAGGCTCCTGATGTGATTGGGGGGCTTCTGATGTAAAAGGGGGAAATATGATGTGAAGGAGGCTCCTGATGTGATTGGGGGGCTTCTGATGTAAAAGGGGGAAATATGATGTGAAGGAGGCTCCTGATGTGATTGGGGGGCTTCTGATGTAAAAGGGGGAAATATGATGTGAAGGAGGCTCCTGATGTGATTGGGGGGCTTCTGATGTAAAAGGGGGAAATATGATGTGAAGGAGGCTCCTGATGTGATTGGGGGGCTTCTGATGTAAAAGGGGGAAATATGATGTGAAGGAGGTTTCTGATGTAAAAGGGTGATTTTTTGTTGTTGTTTTCTTTGTCCGAGGTCCCACCCTTAAATTTTTTACAAATCCCCTGTCTAGGATAAGGGCTTAGAATTGATTTTTAGGGGGTTGCTGGTAATGGAACCGTATGCTGTTTTTTTTTTTTTTTACATTTAAGTGTTTTTACATTTTAGACTGGGGTGCCTTAAAATTTTGCATACTTTTAAAAGATGCCATGACTTAAAAAAGGTTGAGATAATATGGTTTACACACTGATCAGTGAGACTGAAGCCTCTTCCCACATGAATCTACACTGTGCACATGAGTGTGTGTAGGGCTGCAGTGGGCTCACAATGACGATGATGTTTGAACTAGAGAGCACATTAGCCCCCATTTATTCAAACTCGAATAATTAAGAAAGTGTTCCTGCCAGCTGCCATCTAGACTGCCACCCTGGGCAGGAGCACCCAGGTATAAGGGTAGACATTGATTAGCTCCAGAGTCATAATATTATCCTATAAAGATAGAGAATTGTATTGAAGAATCCTTTTGCATTAGTCAGCCTCAAACTCGGCCAGCAATGGACATGGATGCAGGGAAGCAGAACCTTGGATTAAACACCCAGCTGAAACGCTTTAGTGTTCTGTAAATAATGGGAATGTTGTGGTTTTCTGTTCCTGTAGAAAAAAAGGAATCTAAAATGAATCTTATTTTCTGCCTAAGGTTATTACAGACACACAAACTCCGTCCTGTGTAAAATGTACATCACAGAATTTGTCACTTGGAGGGCTCTTTGTGAATGATTTCATACAAGATTCACACAACTTTCACAAAGGTTAATAGAGTGCCAACAGTTTGTGCATCGCCTTGGATTCACATTCTAATTGGATTCAAGTAGAAATTTAAAATCTGGGTGGAAGTTTTCTGTGAATCTTGTGTGAAAACATTTATAAATGGATCGCGTAGTGTATGTGCTGTGTCCTCCCAATGCTATCGTTTGTAATAACAAAGCTTTAGTTCACTCATGTATTCCTACAAAAGTAATGAAATCGGTTTTCAGTTTGGGTATCGAAAATCTTTCTTTTGATTTACCACGTGCCAGTGGGAAGTTGAAATCAGGTTTGCAATGGCAGCTGTGGTGAACCTCTGAGCATCTGCCTCTTTAGTGCCTAATGGGATTCGTCTTTTAGTGCCTAATGAGTTTTGTAGTTGCACCACAACTGGAGGGCTGGAGTTTGTCTACTCCTGTCCTGTAGCCTTGCAGTGCTGGATCCCTGTGCCTTAATCCTATGGGTTTTCGGGTGTTCCATTTTTCATACACGAAAAAAACGGAAAACATAATGCAGGATCATGTGATTTTGGCTATAGAGTATGATGGTTTTCGTATGTATATTCATTAAACGCGGGCAGGAAGTGACGTGCATGGCCATCTTTACTCTTCAGTGTGCTAATTAATACATTCTGTGAAGGCTTTGTGCTGATCACCGATAATGTGTCCTGGCTCCCAATTGCGCTTAACAATACAATCAAAAATACTCGTTATATGGAACTTAATTTGACAAGCAACCTTCTCTGCGTTAGCACTGGTTCCATTCAAACTGCTAATTGCATAGTTTGCACACAGATATGTTTTATTTTTATTGGGGATGCACCAAAATGGAATTTTGAGACCTAAACCGAGAATAAAAAATTTGTCAGGCTGAAACCGTTTCGGTTTGTCAGGCCGAAAAATTACATTTTTTTTTCCAACCTTTAAAACATTTTTTAATTTTTCTTTTTTACTTTAGTGCTTGGTGCTCCTAGGGAAATATCAGGGAATCTAAACAGATCCCGATATTTCCCTTTTAAAATAGAAAAAGAGATTGAGGACCCAGAGTACTCAATCTTTTTTTCTACAGCCCCAACACTGAATCCTCATACTTGAGTGTTCCTGTTCATTCATAAATTGTGGAGATGAGTTACTATGTCCACAATCTCATGAATGACCAGGAAGTGATGTAGAGCACTTCCTGTTCATTCATAACTGGTACATAATAGCTCATACTATGTTATTCTATGTTATAAATAACTCATGTTATTTACAAACATTCAGCGATCAATTGATCGCTGAGTGTTTGTATACCGCTCTCCATCCTGAATCGGCTGTCACAGGAGGTGGAGCAGGGCGTTGCAGCACGAGAGCCTGAAACCTCCCCCCCACCTCTGGGTGCCGGCCGCTGCGTCGGAACACACATGGACCGGCGCCCAGTGGGGAGGAGAGAAGCTGGGATGCACTGAATTTTCAACTGCATTTTCAGCTGTCATGGCACTTTCGGCATTTTCCCTAAAGTGCCATTTTTGGCCGAACTTTTGGTGCATCTCTAATTTTTATATGTATATCATTTTGTCCATCCAATCCTAATATTTGCACAGTCCTGCCAGTCTGTACAGCACGCCTGGTGACCTAACTTTTTTGCAGTTAAACAATGCAGCTTGGTGGCTTTCTTGCCCACCACCTGTGATCGGACCGCAAAAGAGCAACAGCGTACCAATGAACTCATCCCTCTTGTTCCTTGTCAGCCCATGTACATACAGCAGAGCCTGATTGGCTTCACGTGCAGCCCCTCCCAGGCAGAATGCTGCTATATAGGGCATTACTAGGGGCTGATACCAAGTCAAGTTCACGTGCTTACATTAGCTGCATAATTGGTGTCATTCGTTTTTATATCCCCTTGGAGTTCAGAGTTAAATATAAGGTAGAAGATTACATGGACTTGTGCCTATGGCGGTGTGCAATCCTGTAGTAAATATTTTCTTATGGATTTCTGGTGTACTGTGACCTCTGGTTGGTCTTATACCACTTTATTGACCAGGGTGGGGTCTAGGAGAAGCACCTGTGTCATTTTTGGTACTAAAACTCACCTAGGCAGCGTAGGATGACACACTTGCATATTAGCAAACAGAAATTTACAGATGTGAACCATCCCTGCGTATTGGTACACTGCATTGTAAAACCTGCAAATGTGTGCTGGCAGCCCATTCAGAATGAAAGAGCTGTCTTTAACGCATCACACCTTAATGCACGTGTTTTACCAGACGTGTCGTGTAAACAGGCTCTAAACCTTTCCTAACATGCACAGATAATCTGAATACTCCAATTGCATTTTCCTTATAATGACTGGTTCTCTTTAAACATATCGGCACAATGATTGATTTCTCTGTAGGCTGTGGAAGTGATGATCCTTTGGCGGGTCAACGATATGAATTGAAGCTAATGTAGTGTGTTCTTACTAGCCAGTTTGAGGCTGTTGCGTGGCTGGAGATATGGCCTGTTCCCAGTCAGCTGACAGTTGGGAAACCTTCATTGAATGGAGAGAGCGGGTTTGACATGCTTACCCTTAACATGATGAACAAGTTAGAATTCTGTACAGTGGAGGTCTTTTAAGCTGGAATTCGAGCAGTCTGTTATTCCCAGACTAGACAGCGGTTGTTACAGTAAGCAATTATCAATTTTCCCAATAATAAGACGACTTCTACTTGGACCAACCGTGCGTGCTTAGAAAAAGCTTTGGCCTCCTCTTCCCCCTCATACGTTTGTTTGTTCATGATCAGCTATCGGTCACAGAGATTTTCCAGCAGTTTCTAGAGATTTTTGGAGTTCAGAAGAGTTTTTTTTTGATAATTCTGAAGATAAAATGCAGCTTCATGAAAAAGCTAAATATGCAGTTAAAATACTTATGTGTTACCTACCAATGGATATGTCTCTGTTGAGACAGTCCTGTGATTCTCATATCCCGCCACACTGCATAGCCAGAAATGTAACGCCAACATTCACTGGAGGTTTGCAGCTTCCGGTGTCACCCTGATCCATCTCATAGGGGTGGACTAATTAATATGGATTTCAGATTAATATGGAATTCAGTGTCCTTGCACTACGGGTGGACCAATAATATGGAATTCAGGAGCCAGACTGTCCAATCCAGCAGCAAGAAGGATTTTACTTAGGAGCCAGCTTCACTGACAACTAGAGAAGACCTCCAAAGTTGAGCGCCAGCTGTTTTTTTGTAAGGGGCATTGGTGACCTGGCTCCTGAGATTTGTCCAGTCCTGCCTTTAGGCCTCGTTCACACCAGATGCAGTGCGTTCTGGCCCAGACCCTCCGATTTCTGCCATGTAAAGGTGATTCAACGCAGCAGTTGTATTTGCTAGCTGAACTCCAGGCAAAAGGTGACATATACAGATGCAATACATATTAAAATTGGTTTAGCATTTGTAAAACTGTTTAGTTAGCCTTGTAATTCACACTCCTCTGCCATACTGCATAGTCAGAGTGACCACTCTGCCATTTCCTGGTTTGGTATCGCAGCTTCCTGTGTCACCTGGAAAGTTGATAGAAGCACACAGTACTTGTGTAATTACTGAATGTACACAGCAGAATAATCAGCAGAGTCCACAGCAGAAGGGAATAATGTGAAGGAGAGCCATGAGTAATTGCACTAAAAATCCAGCAGCTCCTAAATGGTGAAGGGTGTCCACAGGCTGTGGTAATAGGGAAACAACAAGGCACATAGATCTAGTGTATGAAAAAGCTGAATATTTAATAAATCGTAATACATAGTGGTAACGCAAAAACATAAGAGCAAAGAAGAACATCTTAGGCCACTTGAGTCCTGGATAGCTGAAGCCTGCACGCCATGGCCAGTGGTGGGACTTTAATGATCATCTGGTTGTCAAGAGTTCCTCCTTAGATGAGATCCTCTCTAAGGTGGTAGAGAAGCAGCAGCCACAAACCCCTGAGGACACCTCTGAGAAGGTGACAGGATAGTCTAAGGAGGAACTCTGACAGCCAAACGTTCTACAATAAAGCCCCACCACTGGCCATGGCGTGCGGGCTTCAGCTCTTGTGGACTTCGGTGGCTTGAGATGCTCTTCTTTCTTATGGTTCTGAGTTTCCACTTTGTTTTCATCTTTATTAAAAAGTGTTAACTCAAAAACATGAGAGGAGTTCCTCCTCACACGATCCCTGTCACCCATCAGGAAGCAGTGGCACCTTATTTTTAGAGAAATTGTGGCTGCTGCTCATCTACCACCTAAGAGCGGATCCCATCTAAGGAGGAACTCTTGACAGCCAGATGATCTTCAATAAAGTCTCACCACTGGTCATGGCTTGTGGGCTTCAACTGTCCTGGATCCTGGTGGCCTGAGATGTTCTGCTTTGCTCTTATGATAGTTACTACTTTAAAGTAATCTTTGTTAAATATGCAGCTTTTAATGCACTAGATCTATGTGCCTTGTTGTTTCCCTATTGCTATTGCCCATGTCACCTCATTGGGGTGACAGGCAGTTGTAAAGCAGAACCAGGCGATCGCGAAGCCCTCTTTCTGGCTTTGTTTGGCATATAAAAAAGTTCATACCGTGTTTCAACATTGTTGTTAGTTCTATATTAAAATTCATCTGTAGCTGGACTCGGCTTTTTTTTGTTAACTCCTACTTGCCTGAAGTTTTACATTAACCCATACATGGCTCGGTCATCACAGACAATTCTGTGCTCCGTCTGGTCCATGTGTGGCCAGCTTAAGAAGACAGTGGCAAGAGGGTTAAGTTATAGGGATATTTTCCAGATGGGAGGGGTGGCAGAGGGGGATTGCAAGCTGCCGGAAGCTGTTTGGCTTTAACAATTTGTACAGATGGTTTCAGTTTGCCCAGCTCCCCAGCTCTGTCTGTCCCTCCTGCTCTTTATTTGTAGGAATCTAACCAGCAAAAAAAATTATGCAAATACATCCACGTTTTCTGTCTGCTCGCTCCATCTCCATGTACATATGTGTTCCCGTCTGTTTCCCTGTGCTCTTATTTTCTGCCCTTGTGTGTATACACAAGGGCAGAAAATACACTTATATACACTTATAGCCCCATTTTTGTCCCTGCTGCAGCTGACCCTGCCATCATCCCACTGCTATTGTGCCTAGAACAGGCCTGAGCTATCCATAACCTACACTTGCTGGGGAACTACAAGTGCCAGCATTTAGTGGCTGACGGATAGTGGGATTTACAGGTGCTTTCACAAATGCATTTTATAGTCATGATAAGCTTTTATTTATGACATCATATTAAAGGGTATCTATGGTCAAAAACTAAAAATAAATCTGTATTTCTATATTGAATTTCTATAAGTTCTATCCCACTTCTCATAACCATATCCATCTAGAAGTTTGTAAACGTATTGAAGATGCTCATAGGATGGACTTCCTCAATGCACTGACACAATTGTACTTGTGTCACAACTCTAACTAAACCTCCCGTCTGAACTTCTTACAAGCTAACATAGCCATTGCTTGCTGGAAGCAATGCATGATGGGCTATGTAGTCGTGATGGCATCACATCAAGCAGCAGGGAAAGAGATGCAAAGCACACTGGGAATCCAGGAAGTTGTTGAAAGTGGTGGGCAGACAGAAGGCAGCACTCACTACATAAAAGGTTTTTTTTCATGTAAGCTTTGATTGAATTGTAAAAAACTCCTCTAGTATGTATTCCTATTACAATGCTGATGTTGTAACAGGATAGTATATGCTGGGACTTTACTACTCCTTTAAAGTGAGCCTGTGCTTTGCCCATTCAGGGCAAAAAAACAGGTTCACTTTAATGTGCTCCTCCCCCCCTATTGCACCTTCCCTTTACATGCCAGGGTGAAGTAAAGCCCCTGGTACTTCCTAGTATGGGGAAGAATGTGAGTATGTTTGCTTCCTCCTGCAATGCAGGGTTAGGTCTCTGAGTAGCCAACCACCAGGCCTGAGCACTGCCAGAGGTGGTGGCAGGGAGAAAGTCCTTATCCTTGTTTAAGCTCTGACCAGATTGATTTGAGCTTACACAGGGCTTCTTCTCTTTTCTGCAGCCATTGAACCGAGAAATGAAGGAATAAGATATGGGAAACAAGTTGGGGTGCGCCTTTAAAGGAGAACTATGAGGTGAATGATTTCCACTCATCCTCATAGTTAGAGCCGACCTGTGACAAAGAAGCTGTCACAGGTTGACTCTATTGATCGGGAAGTGAGCAGAAACATGCAGGCGATTTGCTTACTTCCCAATCCTCTCCCTGCAGTGAGCGCTGACTGTCGGTCACTGCTCCCCGCAACTGTCGGTCACTGCTCCCCGCAACTGTCGGTCACTGCTCCCCGCAACTGTCGGTCACCGCTCCCCGCAACTGTCGGACACCGCTCCCCGCAACTGTCGGACACCGCTCCCCCCAACTGTCGGACACCGCTCCCCGCACCTGTCGGCCACCGCTCCCCGCAACTGTCGGTCACCGCTCCCCGCAACTGTCGGACACCGCTCCCCGCAACTGTCGGACACCGCTCCCCGCAACTGTCGGACACCGCTCCCCGCAGGAATTCCCCCCTTCCCTCTCAGAATCCTCCAGCGCTGACTGGAGGAACAGACGGGGAAGGGGTGGGCACAGCTGGCTCTGCCTCTAGATAGGCAGAGCCAGCTGTCACACACTCAGCGGGGTGGATCTCAACAGTATTGCTGGGATCCGTCCCGGGCTGCAGACAACAGCCCGCTATATACTGAGCTTTGGGTCACAGGAGGAGGTTAGTTTGTGTGATCCCATGACCATAAAAAGAACTATGGGGAAAACACTTACCCCACAGTTCTCTTTTAAGTGAAATTGGGACATGTTCACATTAATATTGTTTGTGAAGATTACCCATAGGCTGCGTTATAATAGCAGTTGCCCAGATCCTCTTCTGTGTGTGCAGTGACATACTGCCTGTTTTTTATTTATGTTTGTAGTAGGTATACAGTATACAGTATATTCATGAAGTTAGCTTTTATGCATTTATTTTCTTTTATTTTTTGATGTGTTAGAAGTATGTCCCGGGGTGTGGCTTTTGTTTTTCTAAAAATCTTTGGTGGTTAAAGGTGTCCTTCTTTCCCATCTGAGAAAGTTCAGAGGTACAGTTCTACAGAAGCTGATTGTGACTAATTGTGTTTTGTATTGGTCACAGGGAGTGAGTTTACCCTTGCACTGCAAAGTCTTTAATCAGGGAGTTTGTCATTATGTTTCCTTGACGGGAAAGCCTGAAGGAAGATCATTCTCTCTCTTGGAGGTCCGGCTGTGGTGAAAGGGTTACAGGGTTGAATTCCGATGCAGTTTAATCAGGACCCGGCTGTGGCCTGGCACATACTTCCAATCGATGTCCAAGAGACCGTGACTTTGCTAATCTGGAGGTCTGACACTCAATCCGTAACCAATCAGCTATTTGCAGTCCCAACTTCCTCTAACTGGAGCCGGCTTTGCGCTGCAGCTTCACGTTACGTCTCTGGAAGGGGGAGAGAAGCCCTGGTGTTTATCCAGCTATTGGTTGGAACAGAGCAGAACAAGATGGAGTAAGGAACTTCTGCACCGCTTCTCCATTCTCCACAGCTTACAAAGATGCTTTGAAAATGTCGGTGTGTGAGACACCGGCCTATTGTCATTTGAATTTCACGAGCCCACTTATCTTCTCTCTTCCTTGAATTGACCAATGTCTTCATGTGGTGCACACGTGGTGGAATTTCTCTTTCCTTAAAAAAGGGAACAATTGTTCCTTTATTACACAGAGATTTTTTTGGACTGTTAGATAACGTTTCCTATCAGTATTAAAGAACAACTCCCATCAGTTAAAAACGTAACCCTTGCAATGGGCTACACTCTCGCTAGATATTCTTACCCGAAACCTCGGTCCCACCTGACTGCTAGACTGGTCCCTGTAGCCTCTTCTCCCCCGGGCTCTGGCAGTCTAAGCCTCGCTGACGTCATCACGTACAATAATACAAGTCTATTGACTTGTATTATACGTGAGGACGCCGATGGTCTTACCTTAACCAGAGTGGAGGGGAGAGAGAGCTTAGCGACCAAAGTTCGGGCGAGTATATCCGGGGGGTGTAGCCCCATTGCAAGGGTTATGCTTTTAACTGCCCAGAGTTCTTCTTTAAGCTCAAAGTATATCTAAAGCCCAAACATTTTTGTGAGTTTTGGACAGAGTGAGGAAGGGTTATACCCTCAGTCAGGTTTGTACCTGCCTGCCTGCCTGTCTGTCCCTGCTAGGGTGATTTAGCCTCTCTATTTGTCCTGGTGACCATTGTCTCTGAAACAAGGTGATGGGAAATCCAATGTTTTACAGTTGTCACCAGAATGGAAGATGAGGGAGGACACGATTTCCCTTACTTTTTGAGAGATTTGCTCTCCCTTCCTGTAGTGTCCCTGGGGCAGGAAGTGAAGGGATATCTTAACGGGAGACAGACAGCATAACAACATGGCAGGAGTGTGACCATTTCCTACTCTATCCAAAACAAACAACCAGAAAGAGTTTTACAAATAATTGAAGACGTTTAGAAGAGCTTGTTACATGTTTCTGTTTTTTGAAAACCTGATTGTATCCTTTTTGGTCCGCCCGTGTACAGACATCTGG
Source organism: Nanorana parkeri (assembly GCF_000935625.1). Lineage (NCBI taxonomy): Eukaryota > Metazoa > Chordata > Amphibia > Anura > Dicroglossidae > Nanorana > Nanorana parkeri. The sequence goes on along the minus strand of NW_017306519.1, from coordinate 1,139,184 downwards.
AACCTTGGCTCTTCTCACATGTTTCTTGATCTCCTCCTCCCTGGCCAACTCTTCTCACGTACACCTTTTTAGGACTTCTCTAGTGTTCTGTAGTTTTTCAGAGTTCAGTTCTGCATGTCATTAGACCCTTACCGACCCTCCAAGTTTTTAACGTCCCATTTCGGGATGAATTTGTCCCTCCTCCCTCTTACCTTCTCTAACCCATAGCACAAGGATTTTTAAAAATAATAATAACATGCAAAAATAAGATGGAAACACCCAGAATTCCTGGGTAAACAGTATCAGGAATTATGGCAGGTAGGTAGGAGGCTGGGCTTGGTTTGAACCCAGTTACCTGAGCGAATGCGCCCCACATCTGTAAGTCACAAAGGGGAGGGGAATGCCCCCACTACATCTGCCGACATGGATTGGACCAGCAGAAGGGGGTGGCAGTTAGAGTTTTCAGGTGAACTCAGGTGAACTGGATCACACCAAGCCGACAAGGATGTGAGAGCAGCCAATACATATGCATCAGCCTTCCAGGCTCCATCAATACCAAGATATCACTTTTTAGTGTACTGACTCTTTAAGGGTCCATTCCCACCAAAACGCATGTAAAATCCACATGTATTTACATGTTTTTTTAGAAGGTACTTTCACTCCTACTATTTAAAGGAATGTGTTTACATGCGTTGCATTGTGAAAAAATTAGGTATGCACCATTACTAGTATACTAGAATACTAGCACTGATACCAAGTATTGGGGCGAGTATTCGTGCTCGCCGAAATGCTCCGATAATAAACCCCGACATCGGAGCTTCCGGCCAGAGGAAAATTTCCTCTGCCTGGCAGTGGCGTAACGGAACATGGAACCGGCTTGCCAGGCGGCGGGTAATGACTCACCCCCCAGCTTCCTGATTGATCTTCCTCCACGCTGTTTGGTCAGGTCGATGCTGATTGGCCGGGAAGCCAGCTTCACAGCCACTCATCAAGCTGGCCAAACAGCATGGAGCCAGCTTCCCGGCCAGTAAGGAAGCCGGGGGCGGCGGGTAATGACTCCTCCTGTTTTCCTGATTGGTCGGGAATCCGGCTCCATGCTGATTGGCTTTGAGCCAGCCAAACAGCCTGCCCCATGTTGATTGGCTGGGAAGCTGGCTCCATGCTGATTGGCTCCATGCTGATTGGCTTCCTGCCAGTCAGCATCGAGCCGGCCAAACAGTCAAGAAGCCGGGTGGTGGGTGATGATACGCCGCCCGACTTCCTGATTGCACGAAAAGCGGGCTCCATGCTAGCAGAAGTACCGATATCGGTACTCTGTACCTGGGAGTACCAAAAGATAAATATCGGTACTCGATTACACGAAGAACGGTATCGGTGCATCCCTAGAAAAAATACATTTACACCATTGAAAACCACTATTTATTTGTCTATATGCATTTTAGATGTGTTTAAAAAAGGCATCAAAATGCATGGGTGGAAATGGGTCTTAAGATAAATTAACTAAAAAAAATGTTTTCACTAGTATTAGTAATGTTCCACTATATTTCATCAAAAACACATGATAGAATTGAATGAATGGGATCCAGAATTCTGTTGCCTGTGCAGCCAATCGGAATTACCCGCTGGAGTTTGTAAATAAACAGCCACACAGCTATGAATAAAAAGTATTTTATCCAGCTGAGCTCTCACCGCGGTCCCCAAATGTCATTTGGCCTCATTACTGGGGCCATTGCTGGAACAGATTGGAAGCTATTGCTGGGACAATTGGCTGCAGATTACACAGGAGGAGGTGGAGGGGGAATTGTAGTATGTGAGTCAGAGAATTCAAAAATGTGTTGTGCGCTGCCACCTTCCCTTCTGCTGCTTTCAGTCCTGGCTCAAGCAAAGGCTCCTTCACTACGTTAGTTTTTGGCTTCTGAAAATCGGCTTGATCGTTTTCAGCACAAACTGTTTGCTACCAAAGATTTTGGCTTGCATATCTTTGGTATAAATAACCAATACATCTGCCACACCCAAAATTAAATTAATCACACTCAAAGAGTATTAGTCACTTGTCCTGGTGACCATGGACCGGAACAGACAGGGTGCCTGGGACAGGAAGTGATAAATCTCCTCTATGGAACAACATGGGTTCTAACCCTTCCCCATTATATCTAAAGTTTAAAATAATTTGTTGGAGGTGCTACTTAATGGGCCGGGCCCATTCACACCCTTCATGCATACATTGCATAGCTTCAAATTAGGCTGGACACACACATTTCAATCTGATTATACTATCTCCTTAAAGTGACAGTAAACTCAAGAGTTGAATCTTAAAAATGCATTCAAGTACCTTAACTATTAACAATAATGTCGTTTATTTGTGTATCACTCGGCTGTAGATCCTCAAATCATCTCTGAATTGGTGCTGACACTGTCCTACCTTTTGGAGGATGGCTACTTTTGTTCCCCATGGTCCTTGTATGTGTTGTAAAGTATCCACCATGCCATGCTCACTCCTGTGATGGACTACAATCTCACATTTAGTTTACTAATTTGTATGGAGATTGTAGTCCATCACAGGAGTGAGCTTGGGACAGTGGCTACTTTTACTACACACATAGGGACCATGGGGAACAGTGCCAACACTGTACTTCCTTCTGGAGGGCGGCTAGTTTTGTTTTCCATGGTCCCTGTCTGTTGTAAAGTATCCACCACTCCAGGCTTGCTCCCGTGCTGGACTACAGTCTCTCGTCTAGTTTTCTAATTTTGTATTGAGATTGTAATCCATCACGGGATGAAGCTTGAAGGGGTGGCTACTTTACAACACACACAGGGCCAATAGCGATATTAGGCGGCGCACATGAACGGGAAATCTGTTTGAAATGTAAACAGCCAGCGATGGCTTTTTACATACAAGCGTTCCAGCGGCTGTAGAGCCGACTGATCGCTTGTATTATGCGTGCGGCCGCCACTGATCTCAAGCTCCACTGTGCCTGGTGCGGGCCGGGACTGTACAGGGAGATCGGAGGGAGATCATTACAGGAACTCCCTCCGATTTCCTCTCTGGTCTCTGAATGTTGTATATTACCTCACTTTTGTATTCAGCTGTCATTCCTGGCTACAGAAGCCGGGGAGAAGCTGGTGAAGCAGATCTGTGCCTCATCAGCTTCTCCTAGGGTCCCTAAGTGACATATCTGGATCTTAAAGACCCCCTGATGTCTCCATAAAAAGGACCTGACACCGTAAATTGGCTTTTACATAGGGGGTTTGTTACCCCCCTATGTGATGGCAATAAAATGAAGTGAAAAATAAGTTTAAAAAAAAAAAAACCCCAAACATTTTTTAAAGTCCCCCGCCCCCACATACACAGGCAAACATGCGTTGGGTGCGCCTACATGCGAAAATGACGATTGCACCCATTACGCCGCACATGTTACATATCACCGCGAACGTCGCAGTGAGAGCAATAATTGTAGGGCCATGAATCACTGATAACACTAAACTGATGGTATTTTTGTGCGATTTCGCGGGAGCACGCAATTTTTTAGCTTGACATGTGTGATGTCTATTTACCCGACGTGACCCCATCTTTTATATTTTACCAAAACTTCTGTTATGTTCTTCTATGTGAGCCAGTTGTGGAGATCCATCATTTCCTGTCCTTTTGACAACCATAAAGGGAATGGTTGTCACTTTGACAGGAAGGCACATACAGTAATAAAAACCCTGTCAGACGTTCTAACCCTTCCACATTCTACAAAAAATGTGTTTTGTCTGTGTTCCTGTTGAAGAGATTTCCTGTCACTTCTGTCCTGACTTCCTCCCTGTATTCAGAATGAGATACAATGTGTTTGCAGGAGTTAACCATTATCACCTTTTGGTCTCCCTACAGCTAGCCGATCTGTGCTGGACGTGTTCTGCAATTTTTTTTTCAGGTGAAGTTCAAGACAAAGTCAATTTTTCAGGGTTCTGCTGAGGCACAATTAACATTTCTAGAATGTTCCTTATAATATCACAAATCTTCACTTTTTGCATTCACGTCCACTTTAAAGGCCAAGTCGAGGCAGATTTTTTGTTACATTTGAAAGAGTGATGAAGGTAACCTCTGTTTTCACTGCTGCCTGTGTCCCCAGTGGGAAAATTTCCCATGATTTCCCCCAATGACACCAGTCAGTAAGACAGAAATGTAAAAAGGACATCTTCTCAGTAGGGACACAAGCAGCAGGAACACAAGACAGGGCCTCCAACCCTTCCCACTCTTTTCAGAAATATGGTATTTCTGGCTGTCTCCCATTGTGGGGATTTTCTCTAATTTCTGAGAGAAAATACAGAGTAACACCCATCTGTAGGACAGAAAGTGTGTGAAGATCTCCCCAGTGGGAGACACCAAAAAATAACAGAAGTTCCCACCCTTCCCTTGTCCATCCAAAACGAAGGGCTTGCACAAGTGTTCTTGATACTTTCCCTCTTCCTGGCTTCTTTATGTGATTTTGGCTGCACCTTTGTGTCCTTCGGCAGACATGTTTAGTTCCAGGAAGATAAAGCACAAAGCTTTCTCTGGACACAGTAGAGTCTTCTATTTCCGGCAGAGCTGAGCTGTGGCCTAGGATAGGACTGTCCAACAAGCAGCCATGGCCAAACCGTCTCAGCTGATGGGTCTCGTCTGATGAGTACAGTGACGTTCAAACTGCCCGAACTTGTAGGTTATAGAGGCAGGTGGGAGGCTGCTAACAAAGCCCTCTGGAGCTGGTTTACCCTGAGGGAGGTACTAGGGATTTTTAGGGCTGGGGAAATTAACAATGAATTCCTCGATTAATCGTTAAACTTTTTGATCGATTAAAATTCTTTTGATCGAACATTAAAAGACTCACCTCTCCGCCGGCTTCCGGGAGTCCCGTCGGAGATCCGGTGACATCACGGACATCGACGTCACCGAACTCCTCCCCCCTTCCCCAAGTTTATATATATGCACTATGTGGCTCTCCATTAATCCCCCCCCCCATCTCGCTCCCAGAAATGTGCCCATTGAAATTTACTGATATTATTATGTTGCAGTCAGGTCCTTACATGAAATGGAATGGACAGGTGCTGCTACTTCATATATTAAGCTAATACTTATGTTTAAATCACCTTTAGGGCTTTGCTATTTTACTATACTATGTAAATACATTTGTAATCCAGCACGTTATTATTCTGAGTTGCCCCACTCAAGCGGCGGCCATATTGAGTGGGGCACGTGAGATAAATAACGTGCTGGATTAGTGTGATCCTAGTTCATTTTATTACTTCATTGCTGTGCTGTATGTGTATAGGCCAATGTAGTTGGATCTGTATGTGCGTTATAATTAATTGAAATTAATCGATTAAAAATTTTTTTGATTAATCGAACACCAAAATTTTAATCATTACCAGCACTAGTGATTTTTCATGAACATCCTAGTCAGTGTTTGCAAAATTAGTCACCTTGGTTTCTGCTTGTGCCTATAGATACTTGGGTAACTTGAAGGATGCACACATCGTTGTATGAACACCAAAGCTGGTGGTTGAAAACACAAAAATATCTTACAGAAAAGACAGGTAGTTACTATGAAGGTGGCCGAGGGCAGTTGCACATGCAGGCACAATCCAACCGCCATCAAGAACGGCAGCCAGGGAGCCACTGAATGCAAACTGTGTCACCTGTTGATTGTCAGCTTTAGGCTGGGTTCACACCTAGGCGGATTGAATATGCGCGTTTTTCGCACCGCGATCCGCGGTAAAAAAAACGCGCAAAAAGCGCGCATTTCCGAGGGATACTTGGCTGTATCCCAATGGACCCGCCCGTCCAAAACGCCCCAAAGAAGTACATGTACTGCTTTGGGCGTAGGGCGGTTTCCCGCACGTTCGTACTCACGGAAAACCGCCCAGATGGGAACCATGCACATTGAAAATAATGGCATTTCCCCGTTTGAGCGTTTTTCCGCGAGTACGAAAGCGCGGAAAAACGCCTAGGTGTGAACCCAGCCTTAGACAACTCTGTCACCAACCAGAGGAATACAGCAGTGGCTGGAGGTGCCTCCTAGACAATAGGTTGTCGCATCTCATATTTAGTTGATGGCGTTCATGTACAAACCAAGAGTTTATTGTCATCTAAAGAAGGAATACTCCTTTGCTGCCTGCGTCCTTGCTTGGAAGATTTACCCTCTGCATTAGTCCTGTTGACCATTGTCATCCGAACAGGAAGTGATGACAAATCGTAAATCTAGTTGTCAACAGAACAGGAATAGAATGGAAATCTTTTCTTGTTCCAGAGACAGCTAAGAGAGGATTTCCCTCACATTGGAGATATTTCCTCTCCTGCTATGTGTCCAAGTGCTTGTTTTGTCTAGGGGGGGGTCAAATAAGGCAGATGTACACACCTGATCCACAATCCCTCGGCAGACGGCACTCACCTTTCTACCTCTCCACTCTGAATGTCTTTAGACATGTAATGGAAGTCAATAGACCTGCATTAGACGTGATCATGTCAGCAGTCTTTAGACCACTGCACCCTGGAGAAGAAGAAGCTGCAGGAACTGGGGAACAGGGAAGTATATCTGCTTTGTTTGACCCCTCTAGACATAGCGAGCACTTAACACCTGCACTGTGGGGGTAAGTTTTTTACATTCTGGAGTTCTTTCAAACAAAAAGACTTGTTTTGGCTGCAGGTATGCCTGCTTGACCCAAATCTACTCTTCAGCCGAATGGAAGATGGTGACACACTCTAAACACGTCTACCACGTGTTTAGATGGAACTGTTAAAGGAGGACAGACAAATATTGATGACGTGCTTTGAACCAGTTATGTATTAATTTAATACTCGTGATGGTCTTCTTCACAATATTGCTAATCATTTACAAAGGATCTACTTCCTGTTTAGAGGTTGTGCACAAAGCTTGAGCCTTGCCGATCCTCTCTTTCAGTGCAGGTCTACCAGCAGAATTTGTCTGATTGTAAACTATAGACTCATTTTTTAATTATGTAGACTTATGTATGATGTTATCATAAAAACCCTTGCAGTGCCCCAGGTAGCCAGAGACTATGTGATATTTTGTCTAGCCTCTTGGTCATGTGAGGGAGTGTGGGAGAATTCAGAATACCCAAACAGTGATGGCAGCTGAAAATGTCAGATGCTTCAGTTTTCTGATCATAGGATGCTAAACAAGAGGTCTGCTGACAGGGCCACCCACTGAAGGCCACCCACTGAGGGAATATCAGTCAGTTTTTCCAGAAACGTCTGAAATTTGCGCAGTTTATGGCCAGCTTTACTTTTCTGGCAGCCCATGTCTTCAATGGCCATCGTTTTAAAGACCCCCCATCCTCTGGTGTGTGGAATACATGCTCCCCCACCTTTCACTAAGGTTTCTTCTGCCAGCTCATACGTTATCACAGGACGCATGAGCAGATGGAAGGAGCCACATCATGCGGCAGGGCAAACAGGTATTCAACCCACCTGAAGGGCTGAATACTTAAAGGAGAAGGGGAGTAGCGAAGCAGTGACTTTTCTGGACTCAAGCCATCGGAAAGGTAGTATATAGCCTTTTCTTTTAGCAGGTATGCTATTCTATACAAATGTCCCTACATTTCTGTGGTGACATTTAGATATATTTTTACTACTTTTACTATAATTGCTAATCAACAGCCTTCATATTAACTGCAATAATTCCCTGCACAACAGAAATTTGGCTGAGAGTGGAAGTGTCTCCATTGTGGAGTCTGTAACACTCCATTACATTGCATAGTACCATCTATAGTGATAACATATTTCAGGAAGTGTGGGCATGAAAATACATGCATGGTGGAGCCTGTGAGGCTACCCTGAATGTTGGAGAACTGCAGGCTCCTAGTTTTGGAGTCTCCTTATGATTGTGCTGTACTTCAAATATTTTGGCAAGTAAAGCAGTTCACCTCTATGTATTTTGGTGTATTTTTCTGTTTTGTTCTGCATTCACTTTTTAAAGACCGGGCAATCTAATGGGGGTTTTTTCTGACCTATGCATGGTGCTGCTATGCCCTCAGCAGCCATACCTCTCCTCTAGATTGCCAGTGGCATCCTTACAATGATGGACACTTGGACACTCCTCTCTAAAGAAGTTCCCAAACGGCTCACTTTTCTGCAGTCTGTGCCTTCTCTGAGCCCTTTGTCACATTACCCTTCTATTGTAATGAGTACTCGCAGCAGTGTATAGAAAGGTTTCCCCCCAGGGGTTCTTGGGACGTTTTCAAAGACAAGAAAAAAAGGAAATATAGCAGCCCATCTTGCCAATATTTACAAAGCGTCAGTCACACCAGCGCTGGCTCTCTCATTGACAAGGGCACTGTTTAATTAGGCAAGGCTTGGGCAGTGGATTACTTAACACAGCCGGGCTGCGGAGGCATCTGCTTACGAGTCGGTAAATTTGCATGACTGTGGATGCCGCCCTCCTAATGTTCTTAAATGTTCTTAAAAATGAGAGTAGCAATTAACAATTTCCTTTTGTTCATGGCATCCTAAGGCATCTATCCCCCGCCCTCAGCTAATGAGATCTACATACCTCTATCCCGGGGGCCTTTGGGAAGTGCTACCTTTTATATGGCTTGATGTTCCCATCTCCTCTGCAATGACCCAGTGTAAAGGCTCCTGTTCATTGATCCTTTATTGGCAGTGTAGGCAGACATGGTTAAAGTGGTCCTGTCGTCAAAGTATTATCCCACAGCTATCCTTATGGTGCCCATACAGTTCCCCATTTGGGCCTTATTGCGTTCCAGTTGGCAAATTTGTCCATCACTGCTGGCTCTAAAGCTGCCCGATGGAGAGCCTTGTCTAATTGCTGCTGGTAAGCCAGTGCTAGAGGTATCCACAGCTTGCTTTCATTCACAGAAGGCTAAACATTGGTTTATGTAGATTGGTTACATGGTGCGACCATTGATGTTTAGGGAAGCAGTGGAAACTTCACGTGCCTAAACATGTGGCCTCCTTTCGACATCCCTAGTTGCCTTTCAGGTTGTAATGTGTTAAAACAAGTGGTAAAATGCCTTTCCTGAATAAATTGGTACACCGGGATATCTTTGGTGACTGGTCACGTGACCAGTGGCGAGGCATTTTTCACACAGCCTTTGTTAAGTGGGATGGCTGTCATTTCTCCAAGTTGCCTCCGTACGGACCACTGTACCAATGCTTAGGCATGAAGAATAGGTGGGGAAATGCCTTCTGACCTGGTCCATTTTAAATGGAAGCTGTGAGGAAAGATATGGGGGCTACCATTGCTGACTGTTTTAAAGGGGTAGACTATGAGCTGTGATCCTGGCTTCACTGCTTATCAAGTCACTACAAGCATGCAGGCAGCAAGTCTGAAAAATCTAGAACTCCCGTCCAACCTGCTTGTTGTGGAACAGTGATGTGCCAGCTAGTGAAGCCATGCTTCATACTTGCCTCTAAAAGAGGGCACTGCAGGGTGTACTCAACATATATAGCCAGTGGAAAAAAGAGATGGTTATAGGAGTGTAAAAGTCACATACATGTCCTACATGAATATAAAGCTGCTGAGTTTCCAAGAACAAAGGTCTTAGCAGTGTCAATCACAACCATCTTTTACATGGTGGCTCAGGCCCCACTATGGCCACCACCTATATCATCATTTTCTTTTAATGGAGAAGGCACCAAGTTGAGGGGTGCTGGTCAGATCTTCCAAAGCATAGCTTCAGAGCGAAGGAACTATACCCAGATCAGGATGGCCGCCCCGGAGCCTGTAGCTTTAAAGTAAAACTCCACCTTTGTGCAAAACAAACTAATAAAACTTGCTATTATATTATTAGAGACATTTATATAGCGTTGTCATGTTTACGCAGAACTTTACATACTATTCATTCATGTCAGTCCCTGCCCTCAAGGAGCCTACAATCTAAGGTCCCCATATCACATATACATATATACTAGGGTCAATTGGGACAAGAACCAATAACCCTAGCAGCATGTCTTTGGAGTATGGGAGAAAACTGGAGTACCTGGAGGAAACCCCCGCAAGCACAGTGAGGACATGCAAACTACATGCAATGTTCCACCACTGTACCCCCTATACATCTGTTCCACAACTGTACCCCCTATACATCTGTTCTACCACTGTACTTCCTTGCACATCGGTTGACCACTGTACTCCCCTTCACATCTGTTCTACCACTGTACCCCATACTCCTCTTTTCCACCAATGTACTCCTCTGCACATTTGTTACCCTCCTACACATCTATTCCACCATTGTTCCCCCAGTGCACATGTGTTCCACCACTGTAGCCCCAGTGCAAATCTGTTCTACCCCGGTACTCCCCTGCACCTTGGTTGTACCACTGTATCCCCCTACACATTTGTTCCACCTCTGTACCCCTAAGAGAAGTTTAATCAGTGTGACCATGAGCGTGGATTAAAAAAAAAAATGATGGGTGGACAGTTTAGCCCCCTTACCCTGGGGGCGCATACTCTCCTACATTAAAGCTCCCATCTTCCCACGGTGATAGCTCTCAATGACCCAGTCACCAAAGCGGTATTAAGTCGCAGTGGCGACCAGGCGATGGGAATGGCCCATCCCTGCTGTAAAGAAACAGCGGATCCCAGGACTAGGATGTAGTTAGGTCACAGGACATGTAACCTCTGCCTGAGAATTTTTGTGGATGGGACTCACTGTGATGCTCCCATTTCTATTTAACACCGTGGTACCAAGTACTATAAAGATGTTGCTGTAAAATGAATGTAATCAGCAGTACCTTCCTGGCATGAAATGGAAAATATGTAACACACGGCATCACTGGGTGATGTCCAGTAGAGGGCGCCAGTTCCTAGCTTAGTGTGGAAGCATTGGGCAAGTTTTATTGCTTCTTGGTGTATAGAGATCATTCACAGCTAAAGCAATGCTCTCATGTAGGTCACATATTCTCTGTATACCTCCTATTACCCTTGACCATTGCTATTATGCAGCAACATTTTGCATGAAGTACTATTCTATCATGAACAGTATATATTAGCTCCTAGGTTCACTTCTCATATTTACATTTATTGAATTACATCTGTGCATTGAAGGCAGATCAGTGCGGCTATAACGCTTGCCTTTGCAATTGGGGGGGTCAATTCCCAGCAGGGGCACTGTGTGCAAAGTTTGTATGTTCTCCCATTTTCTACCACAATCCAAAAAACTATATACTGAAAGAAATATGTTCTATAAAATATGATTAGCTGCTTTGGATAAACAAAAAATTATTTTGTTCAGCTTTTAAAAGTATTAGTAAATGCTCAATGTTTTTAATAATGGATCCAGATAAAACAAATATACATTACCCAGCAAAGCATTGCTTTACATTTTTGCCCGAGCACTTAGTCGTCATGTTTCAAAACGGCTGGCTGCAACACTCTCGGCTCGACATCCCTGAACTTCCTGTCCAGTGCAAGATCACAAGGGACAGAGCAATCTCCAGCCGCTGTTCATCTACTGGCTTGGAAAATAAAGGAGAAGAGAGTAGAGGGCCCTGCTGTGCCTGTTTGTAGAGACACACACTGCTTACTAGCACACACAAGGGTGGCTCCATAGGACCCTGCAAGGTAAAGGAGCCACCCTAAAACAGGGTATCAGGGACAGTACTCGGGACCAGCTAGTTTAGGAAACTAAAACTTATAAACATCAAGGAGCTGTATTCTTGCATCAGCATTTGAAATAGATTAATATCACTTTAACCATGAGGCTTCATCACACACAGAACTGTATTTGGAATCATTAATCAATTATTTCAATTAATGGGAAGTCAGTTCCCATTTCAAACAATCCATTCAATCCATTTTAGGATTGAAAATGACAGAAAAGTTTTGTATTGGGCAATCGCAAATTATATTATTATTATTATTGTTGTTGTTGTTAGCATTTGTATAGTACTTTCATGTCTATTGGCTTTCTTCCTTTTCTTAGTATATGTGTCATTTTTATTTTTTCTGTTGTAAGTTTTTTTTAATGGAACTCTAGCTAAAACGCTTTGTGTTTGCTTTGCGATTGTGAAGAGTTAGAACCTTGGCCAGGTTTTTATTGCTGTCTTTGATTTTGCCTTACGTTCCCTGACGGGAAGTGGAAAGGAATCCCTATCTTGACTGATGTGTCTGAGACAGGTGTCTCCACTGGATGTGTTTCCTTTGCTTTCTATTTAGGCTCGGTTCACACCTGCACATCACGGGAACGCGCGTCCAGTTTGCGTGTGTTCGTGGGCTTTTACATACATTCCTGTGCCGCGTTTGCCAGGCGTTCCCATTGGTTTCAGTACGTTCATATACACACGGCAAAAAAAGCTCATGTCCTTTTTTTTGTGCAACACGCGTTCAGTGTTTTTTGCGTACTCGCGGCCACGTTTGGGGTGCCATTAATTAGTATTGCCAACACAAGCCAGTTTTGCATTTTTTTTGCGCATTTGACACGCGTTCCCGCTGCGACGCCTAGGTGTGAACCGAGCCTTACTGACAACTGCATCCTGGACCAGAAGTGAGAGAAAATCACAGCAGGCAGTAATAAAAGTAAAAAATCTGCTAGAAGGTGTAACCATTCTTCACTATATCAGACGACAGATAACATTTGTTTCTTTACACACAGACTGTCCTAATATTGAACTTGTATTTTGTATTTTTTACCCAGGGAAGACTGCTAGCGTGAGCCTTGTGTTCTGCTCCTCATTCAGTAAAGATGGATTGTAAAGAGGGCCAAAAGGAAGGTGAGTGTTCACTGCCTGTACCGCTTTATAACTTACTGTCCTCTTCAGGAATATGGAGTTTAGACAATAGCAGGTACAGCCCAGCTGAATGTGCGAGTCCTGGCAGCCAATCAGAAGTCATGTATTTTAAATCAAGGCTGAACCCAGATGGTTACATTGCTATACATTGGCCTATGGGCTATTACCTGGCCACATTTTGTCTCAGACAACCTTTAGCAACCAATCAGATCCACTCTTTTTGTCTCTTAAGTGCAATATGGTGGAATGAAAGGAAAATATGGGAGTATCTTTCATACCCTAAATGACAAGATAGAAGCAGATCTGTCAATTTGCCCACGCAGGCTCCGGGCATCGAATTCTCGGATTTGATACATGTTTAGGGGGAGGAGCAGGACATTAACAATGCAAAAGCTCTAACACTGACATTCCACAGGCGTTAGTCCTACAGATCCAATAGAGGAACAGAGCCCTGGAGAAGATGAGTTCCATTAGGTTGGGGGAAGAGGGAGCTTTCAAGAGGACCTGTCATTTTGCCTGAATGGGCAGTGTAACAGATGTTTTTCAGTAGAGGTTCCTGGGACAATACATTTGAGATTTCAACTTCTTAATCAAATTGTTGAAAATGTATGAATTTTGAACACAACTGATCGTGCCCAGTCACATATCCTTCAGATTTGGAGACAATTCAGCCAATTGGGCACAGTGCTAGATTTCACACATATTTGGGCTTATCTTTAAAGAAGAACTCCAGGTAACTGTTCTTAACCCTTGCAGTGGGGCTACCCACACAAATGTAAAAAATAGCCTAAAGTTTCATGAAAATGTTTTTATAAATGGCCGAAATAATTACAATATAGTTAACCAGCATTATTTCACTCCAAGATACCTGCACGTGTCTTTTTGTTTATCTTACACAGTGATCTGAAAGTGCTTAGTATGCAAATTTTGGCTTCCTGCTATACAGTTTGGGTTCTTACACCCCCACCTTACATTGAGGGATTGTGGTAGAGGCATGTAAACCCAATCACTAAATTAGTCATGTTCAATCATTTCACATCTGCAGCTTTTATTAAAATTCTACCTGGTGACTCTGCCATGAAAGTCCATGTTTAGGCCCCACCTGTTATAGAGTGACAACGCTATGACCCTGTCTCTCCGAGTTGTTTTATTGGCTTTGTCACACGGTCTTCCCACGTGGTCTTTTCAGCACACATTACACAGGCATCACCCACTGTTGTCGCCATCAGGAAACCTACCCTGAGAAATGCCATGCAGCCATCGCTAAAGTGCATTTAGACAGGAAGTGACTGCACAGAGGCTGCAGAAGATCAGCAGCACTGATATGCACCAAAGGATGAAAAAAGGCAAAAACAGGTATTTTGTTAAAATAAAAGCAGTTCGTTAGGATACACAGTGCTTTAGGAAACTTAAAGGGTATCTATGGTCTAAAAACCAAACATAAATGTGTATATCTATATTGAATGTCCATACATTCTATGCCACTCCTAATAACCATATTGATCTAGAAGTTTGCAAACTTACTTATTGAAGATGCCCATAGGATGAACTTCCTCAATGCACTGACACAATTTCACTCGGCCCTGTGAATATGCACTTCGACTCGCACAGAGCCTGCCTTCTGATACAAATCAACGTCTGAGCATGTACCATTTATCATTGCTTGCTGGAACCAGTGCATGATGGGAAATGTAGTCCTTGAAAAATTGAGACTGCATCGCTTTAGGTAGCAGAGAAAGAGATTCAAAGCACACTGGGAATCTAGGAAGTCATTGAAAGTGATGGGCAGATGGGAGTTAGCGCTTTATTACTTAAAGGGATTTTTTTTTAAGGGATGCACCGATACCAGTATTTTGGTACCGAGTACGAGTACCGATACTTTTTCCCGGTACTCGCCGATACCAATTACCGAGTACCTGAAGTCCCATTCAGGCAGCCAGGTGGCGTGTAATGACTCACCACCCGGCTACCCGATTAAAAAGTAAGCCGTCCCGTACAAATCCCCATAATAATAATCATATGATCCAGCATGTCTCTGCAGTGCGGATCTCTGTGCCCTCTCACCTCGGCATGTCCAGCCTGTCACCCCCAGGGCCTCTCCAGCCAGGAGCGGCCTTCCTCCGGTACCCAGCCGGAGCCGTCTTGCTGGCCAATCATGGAAGCCGGGCGCCGTGTAATGAAGCAGCGCCCGGCTTTCTGATTGGCTGGGAGGCCGACTTCATGCTCCCTCGC
>NW_017306519.1:1096478-1124151 GCF_000935625.1 Nanorana parkeri | reverse complement strand
GGGCGTGTTCGCAGCTCCACGTGCCGAGCCCGCCAGGAAGCTGACAGTGCGCAGCGCCAATCAAGGTACTGAGACATTTTCCCAGTCCGCAGCTGCAGAGATCGGGAAATGTCTCAGTGCCTGTGATTGGCGCTGTGTGCTGTCAGCTTCCTGGCGGGCTTGGCACGTGGAGCTGCGAACACGCCCGAGCCCATCCTTAGTCATGAGATGACAAGGGAGCATGAAGCCTGCTTTCCGGCCAATCAGAATGCCGGGCGCTGCGTCATTACATGGCACCCGGCTTCCTGATTGGCTGGGAAGACGGCTCCATGCTCTCTCCTCACAAGTGAGGAGAGAGCATGGAGCCGCTTCCCGGCCAATCGGTAAACTGGGCAGCGTGTAATGACGCGCTGTCCGGCTTCCTGATACAGGAAGTATCAGGCTAGGCATCGGAGCATTTGGGCGAGTACGAGTACTCTGCCAAATACTCGGTATCGGCACCGATATCGATACTAGCGTCAGTATCAGTGCATCCCTAGATTTTTTTCAAGTAAGCTTTTTTTGCATTATCCAAAACAAGTCTAGTATGTATTCCTTATTACAATGCTGATGTTATAACAGGGCAGTATATGCTGGGACTTTTACAAGGTCTTTAATATCTGAAAGTGCCTATTATATATTCGGTTCCTGGGGGTTTTCTGAAAAAGGGTTTATGCCAGCACAGTAATTCCTAATACTTATCTTCAGGAGTACTTTTATCAGAGAATTGTCACCACAGGACTTAGGGGGATTTAGGATTTTTTTTATGAGACACAAATTGACTTAATAATATTTTAGTGGACTCTTGCTTATTCCCAGCAGAATTCCCTGACTGCAGTAGGCATAGATGACATTATAAAATGTTTTGCATCCAGCTAGAGATGTGTATGGTATTGCTTTGTATGATTTAAATGTAGCTCTGACAATCTGAACATGAGAAACATATCTTGTCCTTTCGCTTTTTTTCTGGTTTGCAAATGGCCCCATAAACTGGACGTTTCTTAAAGACTTAGATGTCAGGATGTAGACACTCTTCACATGTTCATTTTTTATATATAGATCAGGGGATATTATGGGGTCAGTCAGGGAACATCCTTTCTGCGTCCATCTGTTTACAGTAGACAGAGTCTGGAGTGTAACCCAGAGCCCACAGATTGATCATTTATCAGTACTAATGTATGTGTATGATCAGTCACAGTTCAGATATGTTTACTGACCCCGTGGCCTGTGGGTTTAAGTCTGTTCTGTAATTCTTCATAACTCCTGTCTGTGACTCTTCTGTCCCACTTCCTGTGTCTCCTGCTCTCTCACCTCTCGTACTGCCCTCTCCCTTTTCTCTGACATTTTGTTTCTTTCCATCCTGTAACCTCAACAAGGATCTATGCTGAACCTGTCTCTCATACAGGGCTGTCATTTTCATACTAAGCTGAGTCAGCCCTTGACTTCCTATGAATTTTAGATATTCCCACAGCACAATATCCCCTACCATAATTCCCGAATCTGTCCCTGTGCACCTGGGAATTCTGGGTGTTCCAGTATCCTCTTTCCTATACCTTTTAACCCGGGGTGGACAAATTAATATGAAATGCAGGAGCCAGTCTGTCCAATGCAGGAGCCAGCAGGATAGATTCAGAAGCCAGCTCAGTTGACAACAGCATGAGAAATCCTTAAAAGTTAGGCTCCGGCTGTAATTTTTGAAAGATCATTAGCTACCTGGTTTCTTGGAAAGCCCTGCTTTAACCCAAAGGTCCAGTCTCTCCATTGCATTTCGATAATGCAGGTTAAATGCGTTGCTGCACTATTCATTTTGAATGGAACCTTAATGCACCTCCACAACTTCCCTACGGTGCAGCACACTGCAACACACAGTAACTCAATGCTAAGTGTTAGGGCTAGTTCACACCAAGCGCGTTCCAGGAGCAGAGCAGTTACAGAACGGATCAAAACTGCGTTCAATGTAGTCCACTGGTATTTTGGGCTCTAGTTCACTCTGGAACGCATGCAAACGCATAAACACATGCAAACGGCCTGAAACGTGGCAAAAACGCGGCAAAACATACTGCACTGCGTGTGCAAAAACTCATGCAGATCTGGTCCGCATTTGGTGTGAACAAGCCCTTACACTGCGCTGCTTCACAACAAAAATGTTGCTTATACATTTTTTTGTGTGCATTCTGCTTCAATAGAATAATGCAAAACACCAGAACTTGAAGATGTGACTGGGCCCTAATATTAACCAATCCCCTAAATTTAAACCATAGCCACCCCTTGAACACTTACTAACTCTAAAAATTACCTCTATGGACAACCATCATTCTCATCAGTCCCAGTTTCAAAATCTGATATTCCTAACACAGACTGCTGGCTGGTTTTAATAGAATCCAATGAATTCACCATTATGGAGAGAGAAATGCTAACAAAGTCAGGGGAAAACATTGTGAATGACAGGCCCACTTTAATTGTTGGTCTTCTTGCTTTCACTCTCTACTGTCTTCTCTCCATTCACTTGTCTCCGCCCTCATCCTTCTGGTCTCTATGTTCGTTTGATGGCTAGACCCTGGTGTCTACCTGTTACATATAAAATAATAAATCCAGTTACCTTTCTGTATACCTTTCTCACATGATTTTCTACTTTATTTCAGAGCCTGATTATTCTCAGATTTTATCCACTCTACACAGTGCCTTGGCCCTGAAGGATGCAGAACAGGTAGGTCATTGTATCTCTAAGTATTAAGTATGATCAAACACTTAAAGAGGAACTTTACCCATATCTTCAAAAACAACAAAGACACCTTTACAAATGTTTATTAATGACAATTCTAAAAACACATACTTCTAGATAATTGTTAGGTTTTTGTTTTTTGCATACCTTATTTTTCTTTTCTTCCCTAATCTTCTCACAGTGGCCATTTTAACTAAGGGCAGGTTACTAGATCTCCCTTACTTCCTGGAACTCTGGCACATGTGACCATGCACATCATCTCAGGGGAGGAAATGCCTTTCCCTGAGATCACGTGAGATTTCCCAGCAATTATCTGCTGATGTAATCTTCCCAGAATGCAACGGTTGGGCACGATTACATCATGTGTGCCAAAGTGGACCATGAAGTGTAAAAAAAGAAATTGTAAGTGAAATAAAACTAATTTTGTTTAGCTAATGAATGTAAGATGATTTCATATCAGCATGCAGAGCGGTATGCTGATGTGATTTTTAGTCACAGGTGGTAAAGGTCCATTTTAAAGCAAAGGTCCGTTCCACTCCATAGTAACCGTGACGTTCGTACAGCAGGGGTCAGGCCAGAACTCAACGTTATTTAGTGGCTGCGGGGACTGTAGGAAATCAGAGTGGCCACTAAAGGGTCTCTGCATTCAGGCTGCAACTTCACAGCCATTTAAGAAAATGGTGCAAAAAAGGAAATTACTTTATAGCTACAATGCCAGCTTAGCGCTTGGAGATAGAGGGGCAGAGTTGTCATTTTGGGTAGTCAGTGGGGAACGTTTTGGGATTTTGTTGATGTGTCCCCATTTTTTGTTCCCAGAACAGAAAAAGATGGGGAATCTCTTTGGTTACACGGGCAGGATTTTATTCTAGCCCTTTTATTCGTTTCAGTAAATTTTAATTAATTTTAACAAGAAGGAAACAAAAAACATTTAGGCGTCACATGGCGTCACATGGTACATACGTATTAAGAGACAGTGACTATGAAAAAGATTACAATGTACAAGACAGTAGGAACACATGTCTCATATAATGGGTACTTAACCCTTTTCTGCTCCAACAAAATTTGGCTGGAGCTGGTCTTTAGGCCTTGTTCACACCAAGCGCGGAGCAGGTGCAGAGCAGTTGCAGACCGGATCAAAACTGCGTCCAATGTATTCCAATGGTATTTTTAGCTCCAATTCACATTGCAGCGTGCAGTTCCAGAGCAGGTAAAAAAACTGCAGCAAGCCCTATTTTACCTGCTCTGGATCTGCAAACGCATTAAAAACGCATGCAAATGCATGGAACGCACTGAAAGCCCATGTTAAACAAAACATTTTTTATTTTTTTTAAACCAAAAACGGCCCGGAACGCATCAAAAACGCGGCACAACCCACTGCACTGCGTGTGCAGAAACCTGAGCGGATCTGCTCTGCATTTGGTGTGAACAAGGCCTAAATGTTTATCCCAGAGTCCGCAGGTAGGTTAATTGGCTCCAGTCTAAATTGGTCCTTGTATGTATGTATGATGTGACTGTGCACTGTGTAAAGCACTGCGTAAATTGTCGGCGCTATATAAATACCAATAATAAAAAAATGAAACAATGTCCCAGAGTCTGCACCTTTTAAAACAATTCACCAATGGCAATTCACATATTTATACCTCGACAGCTTTCTTTTAAAAGCTCCCTCTCTAACCCGTCAGCTTACAGAGTCACTTTGCTAACTGCTGATCTAAACTTTCAGCTTACATGTGGCAACTCTGTATAAAGACAGACTTCAGGTAACTGCTCCAATTAGATTGAAATAAACGAAAGGATGATGCCTGTATATTTGTTCTGAGCTTTACTTTATTTTGTTATATTATGTGTGTATATGATTCTAAGCAGTTTATCTCCACTCTGACAGGCACGAAAGAATGTGAAAGATTTCATGGATACTGTAGCTGACCCATACACCGCCCTCCTGGACTTGTTGGAAAGTTGTAACATCTCAAAAGGAAAAGGGAATGCTCTGGCTAATTTAATTGCTAATGAAACTCAGAAATGGTTGTTGGAACATCCTGAATGTCAGCTGGTGAGAAGTGAATGTAGACCTGTAAAACAAAAAACGCATGACTTACAGACCTACTAGCTTATCCAGTAATATAGGGCAGGGAGCAAAGCTGAGTATCCATAATGCCAATAAGAATTCTTGTTGCACTGATCTTTATTGCATATGCATGCTCTGCTTTTTATTTGTTAACACTGCATAAGGGTTGTGCCTTGCTAATACTCTAATCTTACTGCAAATTTAAAGTCAAGTCAATTTATCTGTCAAGCTAAAAACAATAGACTTCTCATAGGCTCTAATAATATAAAATCCCCACAGTTGTCCTAACTATAGGTCACATAAGCTCAGAAGCAGCATTTTTTTAAGTTTATAGCAATAATGAGATCTCTTTTCTTTACTCAAGTAATATTAACATCCAGTAATGCTGATATGCACCCTAAAAATAACTGCAGGACGCTGTATATGTTGTATTACAGTTGCTGTATGTGCGATCCAATTCTGTATTGAGATGCTTGTCTGTTACCCCTTAATGGTTCCATACGCTCTTTTCCTTTTCCAGTCTGGGTTGAGGTTAAAAAAGGTGCAGACCCGCATTTTCCACCTGGCCACCGAAGGGCAGCTGCTAGATCTCCTCATCTCCATTTATCACCTGAAGGATGCTGACCGTTCTTTTCTGGTGGGCCCTGTCACTCACCTTCACGAAATGGGAAAATATAAAGAGGTAAGTGCCAAAAGTGCCTTCCTGGGCTTGCCTGTTGAAAACAATGTACTATGAGTTCCTGCAAGTCATGCACAATGGTGCTTAAAGTGGACCTTGCACTAAAATTACAAGGTCTAATATATATATATATATATATATATATCTCTTATGCACCGCTCATAACCTTTCTACAAGGTTCCACTAGAATGGCTGCCTTGGAGCACAAAATTAGATTTGTAATGGATGCCTGCCTACGTACTGCAGTTTATTTAAATTTACTGTAAGCCCTAATATGGCCAAGTATACATTTGTACAGAAACATCTAGCAAATCCTCTAAAATGGCTCCCTGGATATTCAAGATGGCTTCAGTGATGCCTATGTCCTCTTTTTTCCCTTGGCTTCGCCTTTCTTGTGATTATTAGCAGACAATGGTGGAATTCAGAGCACAGCAGAGGCTCATGTAGTGTGCAGCTATTCTCTGAAGACCCCCTGAATGGAGCAGGCGGTGCCTGAGAATAATAAGGGCTAGGCAGAAGGCTGGCTAGTGTTTCATGGCTGTCTCATGTTACACTTCAGCCTTTTCAAAGAGTGACTGTGGCAGGCTGAATGAGACTTTCCTGCACTCCAAAAGGCAGAGAGGAGAGGACAAAGGTGCCTCTTGTCACAGGGAGGCCCCTCCCGCTGAGAACAGCCATTGTCACACAAACAGAGGCCCAGTCTGGCAGTCCGTGCATGCTTCACTGCTTTCTGATAGTGCAGCAAATGCATTCAGCCTCTTGTCAGCTTGGATTAGCGAAGGGTCCTGTGAATGAATGGCCTGTGATGTATTTAAGGTCTCAGGGTGGCCTCTGTCTGTGTAGACCGAGCACGGTATGCTGCGATTTGTTCTTGAAGGGCCCGTGTTACCTGTGGGTGTCACTTGAGTAAATCGCCATATCTGGGTGTCACTTCTGGAAATACGGAACAAAAGTCTGCTCAGCCTAAAGAGTGAAAGGGAATCTGTAGCAGAAGCCTCAGATTGAAGTTGCCATGCTCTGACTCCTTCATACTGTTAATGTATACATGTAGGCATATTGGTTTTTGGCACAGGGAATTCTGTGGCACTGGTACTCAGTGTGGAGCTTTCAGTACTAAAATTGAGTAAAAAAAAAACCCAGTGTGCACAAATGTCCTTGCCTCCTAATCTTAACCTATTCCTACATGTAAATGTATTCTCACATGCTCACAGGTTCTCACCCCAAAACCTAACCCCTAACAATGTATAAAAAAACCTTTTTTTGCAGTCAGGTATTCATTAAAATAGTTATATATATAATAATGAAATATGACTGCAGTGTATATTCCGGAATCTTGCTTGTTATCAGGCATTTGTAATCTTTAGGGTGGAATTAGGCAAATCAGGTTTTATTTCATGCATAAGTGTTGTCAAAGAACATGCTGACAGAAGGTAAGAGGAGAGAGATGGCTTCTTTAGTGCGCTGCTGCTCCTTTACTGTCTAATGAGAGGCTGGGGTACGGAGGTGACCAAGCGGCACTTCAGTAAAACAGGTCACTAACTGTCCATCAATGCAGCCAAATAAAGAGATCTGCCTATACAACAACTTACTGGTTCTCATCACCTAATAATATGATCGTTGCAGCACTCCTAGTGAGCTACCTATATACAAACCACTCGACACATATATGTGCATCCACGCATATATCAACAGATAATATATTTATGATTAGGAAGCATCAAAAACATATAAAATTACATATAACACAAAAATCTTTCACAGGACTACAAAACACAGCAAGCCCTATACAATCTGTATTAAAATACATACACATACATTATAATTACAATCACATGCACATGGACCAAGTGCTCAACACACTATGAAATATCGCTCTATTAACTCCAATCTGGATAAATAGACTTTCATCTGATACGTTTCAATAAAAAAAATTTACTTTAAAAAAAGTTTAAAAAAATCAATATTTTTGATGAAACGTGTGAGATGGAGGTTTTAGGAAACTCCTAATACACTGGAAATCGTTTGTTGTGCTGCACCCTGTAGTTATTTGTAAAACCAAGATTGCGTATGTCAGTGGTAGTCAAGCTCTGGTCCACCTGCTGTGCTGAAATCCCATTCTGCCTCTGGGAGTCATGCCTGTGGCTGTCAGTCTTGCAATGCCTGATGGGATCTGTAGTTGCACCACAGCTTACTCCTGGTATATGTATAGTAAAGAAGAAAAAAAAAATAACGTATGTATGTGTGTGTGTAATATATATATATATATAAACGATATAAATCTATGAACGAATAAAAAAAACTATAATAAAATTAGCCCTAAACATGGTCGGTCTCAGTTTAAGTGGCAAATGGGCTAGCAATCGGGCAGAGTAAGACATTAGACTAGACGCTTGATGTAAATAGTTTTCTTTGCTATATAGAATGTTTGCAGTAGAAAAAAAATGTTATTGTTACAAATATAAAATAATTTTCACTTTCTTTGCAGGCAGCCATTCTAGGTACCAAACTGAACCTGCAGCTAGATCTGGACCTGGAACAAGTGTGTGGATAAAGGCGGTTCTTGTTAGGACCTGTGTAATATTTGGGACTGTAATTGCATGACTTAAATTCCAATTACAGCCAAGACGTTTGTTCTTGTTTTGAAAAGATTGGGGAATGGTTAGGTTTTGGCTGCTGTCTGGGAACATATTGGGGAGTGTTCTTCTATCATTTAAAGCTCCAGTTATAAGTTCCAGGTATATATATTTATATATACTTATATTGGTCCAACTTGCCACAATGTAAGTTCCCCTTGTCCAATCAGAGATCATTACTCGACCAATCAGAAAACGCCTAGTAGGGCTGCAACAACTAATCGACTAAATTGATTATAACAGATTATTGAAAAAGTTGTCAACGTTTTCAATCATCGATTAATCGACTTCCGATTAGTTGGCCCTGTTCACGGCTCCACACACGCTGCACCTCCTCCCCACCTCGTGCTCGCCGCAGCCAGACCCACCCACCCGCATCCACGCTCCACACACCGCACCTCCTCCCCGCCTCACGATCGGCACAGGGACGCGGGGAGAAGAAGTAAGAAGTAGCAGGTGTGGGGGGATGGCAGCCGCCGATAGACAGGCCCCATCTCAGAAACAAGTTGCTGTAAGACTGCTCAGGTAAGCCTGCACTTTCCCACACATGGTGCTCTATAATATATTGCTGGGATTTGTATTCCTCTATAGCTGATGGTACATTGTGCTGTATATTGTACATGGGAATACATATCCCAGCAATACATTATACAATGTATGTATAATGTATTGCTAGGATGTGTTGTATTCCTATATAGCTGGTGGTATTCTGCATTGCGCTGTATATAGGACTACAAATCCCAGCAATAATACATTATATAGCGCAATGTAGAATACCGCCAGCTATAGAGGAGTACAACAAATCCCAGCAATAATACATTATACAGCGCAATGCCGAATACCACCAGCCATAGAGGACTACAAAACCCAGTAATTGTACATTATACAGCACAATGCAGAATACCACCAGCTATAGAGGACTACAAAACCCATCAATAGTACATTATACAGCGCAATGCAGAATACCGCTAGCTATAATGTACTATTGCTGGGATTTGTTGTACTCCTCTATAGCTGGTGGTATTCTGCATTGCGCTGTATAATGAACTATTGCTGGGTTTTGTAGTCTTCTATAGCTGGTGCCATTCTGCATTCATTGCTGTATAATTTTACACTTTCCATTTCACTATATTGCACACACTTTTTTTCCCCCCGCTGACCTACAGTATACAGTCATGGCCAAATATATTGGCACCCCTGCATTTCTGTCACATAATGCACCGCTTCTCACAGAAAATTGTTGCAATTACAAATGTTTAGGCATTCACATGTTTATTTCTTAAGTTTGTATTGGTATGACACAAAAAGTGGAGAAAAAAAAGCCAAATCTGACACATTCCACACATAACTCCAAAAATGGACTGGACATAATGATTGGCACCTTCTCCAAAATACAGGAAATAATTGCATTCCAAGTTTTTATGGAAAAGCATGGACAGTCTCAAGCTTACAAGTCCATCTCCAGAGATCTTAATGTTCCTGTGTCCACTGTGCACAACATTGTCAAGAATTTTACAGACCATGGCACTGTAGCTAATCTCCCTGGATGTGGACGAAAGAGAACAATTGATCAAAGATTGCAATGAAGGATTGTTTGAATGGTGGATAAAGACCCTCCATCAACTTCCAGACTTATTCTAGCTGACCTTCAGGCACAGGGTACAACTGTGTCAGTTTGCACTATATGTTGCCATTTGAATGAAAAGAGATGCTATGTTAGGAGACCCAGGAGGACCCCACTGCTAACACACACTGCTAAGATTGGGGTTTGCCAACTTACCTGAGGAAGCTGAAATCCTTTTGGGAGAATGTGCTGTGGACAGAGGAAATAAAATGACAGCTTTTTGGTGCAGCCCATCATTCTACTGTTTTCAGAAAAATGAATGAGGCCTTTAAAGAAAAAATACAGTCCCTACATCAAACATGGTGGAGGTTCACGGATGTTTTGGAGTTGCTGTGCTGCTTCAAGCACTGGATGTCTTGCCTGTGTGCATGGCATTATGAAATCTGAAGACTACCAAACAATTCCTCAGGTGCAATGAAGGACCCAGTGTCAGAAAGTTGGGTCTCCGTCGGAGGTCATGGGTCTTACAGCAGGACAATGATCCAAAGCATAGGTCAAAAAGCACCCAGAAATGGTTTCAGACAAAGCGCTGGAGAAAACTGGACTGGCCAGCAATGAGTCCAGATCTGAATTCCATAGAGCTCCTGTGGAGAGATCTCAAAACAGCAGTTGGGAAAAGGAATCCTTCCAATCTGAGAGACCTGAAGCAGTTGGCAAAAGAAGAGTGCTCCAAATTCCTGTAGAGAGGTATAAGAAACTCATTGATGGTTACAGGAAGCGATGGATTTCAGTTATATGCTACCAAATATTAATTGAGCGTGCCAATAATTTTGTCCAGTCCATTTTTGGAGTTTTGGTGGAATGTGTCAGATTTGGCGTTTCTTCTCCACTTTTTTGTGTCATACCAATACAAGCAAAAGAAATAAACAAGACAATGCCTAAACATTTGTAATTGCAACAATTTTCTGTGCGAAGTGGTGCATTATCTGACAGAAATGCAGGGGTGCCAATATTTTTGGCCATGACTGCATATACTTACCTTGGGCCAAGCTGGTTTAATATAAGCATATATAAATATTAATACCTGGAGTTCAGCTTTAATCTCTCTGACCCCAGGACAAGGATTGGGGAGTATGGGTGTTACTGGGACAGGATGTCACAGGCAGCTACTAAATAAAAGTGTTTATGTTGCTCTTTCCCCATTGCAGAGATTTTCCATCTCTTCCTGTTTCTGTCACACCATGTCACCAGGACAAGTAGTATGTATGTCTTCCCAAAGGGGCGGAAAAAAACCCAAACAGATTCTAACATTTTCCTACTCTGTTCAAAACCAGAACATAAAATGTGGCTGTGGTTGGGCTTTTAGATGACCATAGATATAGGGGATGTTGCCTAATCTGTCTGGCTATGGTTGATGTGGGAAATGATCGCAGGTCTGAGGGTACTGTATTACGCCTGCACAAATTTCGGCCCCGACAGTCTCTGTGATAGAATCTTTGTTGTTTTAGTTTTTCTAGACTTATAACCAATGCTGGGGATGTCCTCTCACTTCCCTTATGGAAAGTTTTTGTACAAGCGTTATATTTTGGCAGATGGGTCGTACTGCATGTTCATCTGTGGCCAGATGTCCATGATCTGCCGTAACCTGGCAGAGACGGACAGACCTTTAACTTGAAGGAATGTAAGAGTCACCTACCTATCCTCTTATTCATCTCCAGAACCCCGGCCCCCCCACCACGATCTTCTTCACTTATCCTTTATATATTGACATATATAGTGATACCATCGTTGTTTGTTTTCCACAGGCTCGTTTGCGCAGATGTTTCCCATCAAGTACACTAAGTGCGCAAAAATGTGCACAGATGTATATCAACCCATGTTTTCATATGAAATTGAATAGAGAAGCGATGAATAATTTCCTGGTTGTTAACTTTTTCCTGAAATAGTCTTACAAACACTGACTTTTTTTTCCTATAAACAGTATAAACAGAAACAGCCGAGCACATGATCAAAACACATATTAAAGTGGAACACAAGTAAAGAATAGGGCAGTGATGGTGCACCTTTTTGAACCCGAGTGCCCAAACTGCAGTTTAGTATTGCAGTTTGGGCGCTCGATCCCTGCCAGCACAGTGCTCCTACCTTACACGGGAAGCCCAGCCTTCACTGCTGCCTCGGCGCCCAATCGTCTCAGCTTCGCCGCTTGACTGGCCCCTTGGCGACGCCTCCTCCATCGCGGTCCCTGCCTTTGCCTCAGTCTTGCCTCATCTCGCCCTGTCTCCGCCCCCTGTCTCATGCCGCTCCGTCCCCGTCTCTTCACGTCCTCTCATCTCAGCCTTGATCTCACTCTGTCTCCGCCCCCTGTCTCATGCAGCTCAGTCCCCGTCTCCTCCCGTCCTCTCATCTCCACCCCATCTCCCTCTGTCTCCACCCCCTGCCGCTCCGTCCCCCTTCTCCTCTTGCTCGCCCGCCTGCCGACATTAGATAGCTCGGCTGCCTTAATGTTGTGGTGCCTGAACCTTGGCTCACGTGCCAGCAGAAAGGGCCTCGCGTGCCCTCCCTGGTACGCGTGCCATAGGTTCGCCACCACTGGAATAGGGATTAGAGAGAGCACCTTTCTCTTCCTGCCATGTCACCAAGACAGGAAGTGAGGGGCAATCTCCTCAATAAGGAAACATTTTTATGTATCCCATTGTTTAATGTATAGTTGGGCTGTGCCCTGTAATAGTCGCTGGTCTCTTCCCTCTACAGATGTGTACCCCCTTGCTGCTAATGGAGAGGTTTAATCTAGTGGAGGCATATGTGGCCGGGTACCCAGAGCTGCAGACTAAATTGCTCCAGATGTTGGATCGATGGAGTTTATCCAGATTTAACCCCAGGAAACTCAGCAGGTATGCACTATATTGTTTTAGATCTGTAGTCAGTAGACCCCATGCCAATGCCCCCTTCACTCCCCCTACTTCCGACACAAGGCTTTCAAAGTCGAGATAGTTTTGTGTGAATATCGTACCTTTGCGTGGTCAAGCATTATCTCTCTTCTACCTTTAAGTTTGCAACCAAATTTGAGAAGCCCCAACTTCTAGTTTGTTCTGTGTTCCTATTCACACAGCATACCTGAAAATAATCTAAAAGGATATTTCTTACCCTTCTTCGTTTTATAGAAGCAGGATTAAACATAGGACTCTACAGACACCTTGTGTTGTTCAGAATAACCTTAGGGACAGATTTGTGGACAGATTGGTTTAAAAGTGCATTCACATAGAATGCATCACCAAAGCCTTGAGATGTTTAACCCTTTGTTAGGGCAGACAGCATGCACTGGGGGGTTATTCACTATTGAGCCGAAGGATACAGCCGTAGCTTCGGCTGATCCTTCGGCCGGCGGAGCCCTTCGGTTCAGTCGAACCGAAGGGCTGCTGTACGGGCTATTCACAATAGCCCGTACAGCGGCTCAGCCGAGCCGAGGGGGTATGCTTTGCAAATGACAGCTGGGCGGAGCCAACCGTGATCTCACGGCTCGCTCCGCCCAGTTGTAATGACAGATTAGTGTCCCCAAATATCCTGGGGACGTTGATCTGTCATTAAACAATAACAAGTTATTGTTATTCATTGGCCGGCACCTGCTAGAAGACTCTAGCAGGTGCTGGCCGATAGGAAACAGTTGGGCGGAGCTAGCTCCCACTGCTAGCTCCGCCCAATTGTTTTTTTTTTGTTTTTTTTTATTTGCTATTCGGCTCTGTACCACGGAGGTACCGAGCAGAATAGCCAAGCCACATGACTATTCACTCACTGACATTTCGCCCGTATGAGAATAGGTGGCGAACGGCAGCGGGTGAGCTGCCGGAGCTTCGGCTCAGATGATCCAGATGTTGGATCGGGTCAGTCGAAGTGCCTCTGCACTTTGTCATGTTCGGCTGACCGTAGGCAGCCGTACAGAGCCAATGTACTGCTGAAATCAGCCGTACTGAGCCGAAGTGAATAGTCGAACCTCGTTCGGCTCTGTTCACTTCGGCTTGGTTATTCAATCGGCTGCCTTTGGCAGCTTTGTGAATAACCCTGCTAGTTTACAATTGATAATAAAGATCTGTCAGCACAGTACAGACGGGGTTCGTTATGGTAAACACAACTCCCCAGCCCCCTCCTTAACATTACATAGAACAGGAAAGCTTCAGTTTTGGAGTTTTATTTTTAGAAAAAACTAATTAAAAGGCATGCAACAAGTTAAACTATTTTAGTATGGCATATGAATTGGAGTATGTAACAATATAAAGAAGGTGTTCTACCAATTTGGCTGCAAATGTGGATATTGACTTTAACACACTTTTTCACGTAACCCCTTAAAAAGGCCTTTAAAGTGAACCTGTTTCTACACTAAGCACAGTAAGGTATTTAGACATTGTAAAAATGCAGTAACACAATATAAAAAAAGCTAATTTACCTCTGTAGCTATAGGCATTGTGGAGAAATTCTTCAGGTTTCACAACAGAAGTACAGAAATCTTAGCTCTTCTCCTATTACTTACTATTACAACAGAGCTTGGCAACCTGCCAGCCCACTAATATAAATACACAGCGAGTGTTTTGTAAGCTGTTAGAATGACTAAGACCCCAATTGGAGCCTTAGTTATGATTTTTTTTTAAGATCAACCCCTTAGCGTCAACACCCGCCAGCCCTTCAAGGTCCTTAAACGTGAACCATTGGGTAAGTATTTTTCCCCATAGTTCTCTGAAGGGTCACGGGAGGACACAAACTAGCATCCTCCCCCGACCCAAAGCTCAGTATATCGCAAGTTAAAACTAGCGGTATACTGAGACCGCCACAGCCGGGACGGATCCCGACATTACTGTCGAGATCCACCCAGCTGCGTGATTGACAGCTGGCTCTGCCTATCTAGTGGCAGAGCCAGCTGCACCTGCCCCTTCCCCGTCCGTTCCGCCATTCAGCGCTGGAGGTTCGGACAGGGGAGGGGGAGAATCCCTGCAGGGAGCCGTGAGTGACAGTCATGGCTCTCTGCAGGGACAGGATTGAAAAGTGAGCGAGCGACGGTATGTGTTCGCTCACTTCCCGATGTATTGAGCCGACGTGTGACAGTTTAATTGTCGCACGTCGGCTCGAACTATGAGGTTCAGTGAAAATCACTCACCTCATAGTTCTCCTTTAACACTGAGGGTATTTCCTGTGGCCCTAATTCTAAACATTTATTATAGGATTTTTTACTTACCTGTAAACTCCTTTTCTTGGGGTACAGTACAGGTTCCCAGTCCTAAATCAGCCTATGTCCTGTACGATCAAGGAAACACTGAACTCCTAAACCTAACACCAGTTAACACATGTTCTACATACTTACCTCATGTTCTGTCAGGAGCCTATCTGTGCCTAAAACATGCAGCGCTAAGATCTGAATGTTGCAACACCCTCAGCTTTACAGAGCATGCTAAACAACCGAAAGTCTGATTTAAGCTTTCACCTGGTGTGTATCAACTCACT
Source organism: Nanorana parkeri (assembly GCF_000935625.1). Lineage (NCBI taxonomy): Eukaryota > Metazoa > Chordata > Amphibia > Anura > Dicroglossidae > Nanorana > Nanorana parkeri. The sequence continues at coordinate 1,108,980 of NW_017306519.1, read as the reverse complement.
ATTAAGAAACAGTTTAGATAATTACACTAGACTTAAAAATCATTTTGTGGCTTTTGAAGGAATGCATTCTGTCCTCAATGATCTGTTGATGAATATGCTTGACATTCATATTTCATAAGGTAATCTTTCATAATCACCCTGCAGAGAATACAAGGGTCTTCCACTTGTGAAAACAGACAAACTTAACCCAAAGACTATCACTAAGTTGGCATTCCGGCTGCTTGACCTCTACAAGCTGGAGCCAGGTAAGTGTGTGTCCTGAATGAGGTGGCAGTGGCCATTATTGAATCGCTCCATTTTTTTAACGTACATTAGCGCACTTTCATCTTTGAGAAGGCAAAAAGCAGTATGCAAAACAAAGCAACCAAAAGAAGCCAATCAGAGTGGCACATCCTTGTTTTATCTCGCATAAAAATATTCTGGGTATTTGTGTCTTCTGGCATGTCCATAATCGAAAACCTGGTCACAAGAGCTCTGCCTAAGCCACTCTGGCTAATCCTTGACTCCAGCAGCAATCATGTGATCAACAACCAAGGTTTGTGTTTGTGTAACAAGCGCTGAAGAGAGGCTGAAGCATCATTTTCTCCTGTAAAGTTATTTCAGCTCCTTATCGTTGTAGCAAAACGTTGAACATAGTTTATGCCAAGATATAAAGCATATGTCTGCCACTCTGTCGCCTGGTCTTGCCACCTTTAAATTAACATAATTAAAGCTGAACTTCTGTCTCACCTCCCGATCTACTGAGCCGACCTGTGACAGTCTCATTGTCACAGGTCGGCTAGAACTATGAGGTGAGTGGAAATCACTCATCTCATAGTTATCCTTTAATGTGTCAATTTAGGGACACAAAATAGTAAACCTTCGGTTTATTGTCCGGCTACAGGAGCCTTGGACACTGGCAAACTAAAAAACTGTAGGCCAGCCCAGGATAACCTCCTACTACCAGCATGCCCCAGTTTTTGATGGTGTCCTAGGAGGATAAAAATCTTTTCTGCAGCTCTACCGTGTCAAAGACCAACCTCCTCCTTTTTGCTACATCTTCTCTACATGGCTGCTTTGTCTCTTTCAATGCAGCTTTCCAGTGGGATCCTCAGCTTGGCTTTTGGAGTACCACATACAAGCCTGCTGGGTTGCACATTGTGGGGATAGTCTGCAAGTGACATAGGGAGATTTTCAGACTCCATTCTGGTCAAAGTTAGCTGCAGAAGGCTTTCCAGGACCAGAGCCACTGGCATTGCCTCAACGCTCGTCCTGTCTCTGAAGACTCAATGGGAGCACAGCTCCCGCCACCCTGTGTTTATGCTCTTGGTGCAGCTTTGGTACAAAACCGAGGAATGCTGATAGGAAGCGGGGGTTATCCTAGGCTAATTTGTTCTTTGTCAGTGTCCAATCGTCCTTTTAGGCGGCAGGGTAACCCTGAAGGTTTAAGATTTCTTGTTTAGCACATATGGTGAGCACTTAGTGACCACTCTCAAATCTGATTGACATCAAAAAAGGACAGTCTTTTATTTCTCAAAGGCTGACAACCAGTGTACAAAACATAAAGTCTGCTTGTCTTTCAGCCAAATAACTTTTTACAGTGTCTCACCAACTCCAGGTTGTCACACACAATCACAGTGTCCCAGTCTCAGGACTGTTGGGGTACTTCCCCACAGAGCTGCAGTCCACAGCAGTGCTTTGTACAGTTTTAGCAGCTCTCAGCGGCATTCCACACCTCTCGTGTGACTCTTACCATATCCCTCGTGTGTCACTGGCTCACAGCCTCCTTGTCTGCCTCCCGTGTGCCTCCAGCACACACGCCACCTGGCTGCACGCGTGACTCCCAGGTGGAGCCCATTACACTTACCATAGTGCAGGTCATTATGGACCCAGGAATGGAGATTGCATCCCTCTCAAGTCTTTACAAATCTCCAGGTTCCAGGATCCCGTGCAGAATCCAAAAAAATTGTAAAGAATTGCAAAGACAGTTCTTTTCCTGCATAAATACTTGACTCCTGAAACCCCTCAGCCCCTCTGGCTGAGAGTCCTGGGTGCCCTTTTCATCTTATTACACAATGAAAAGGCACAGCTCTGTCACACTCTGTATTTTTTACGGTGACTACAGCATTCCTATTTTATCTGCACGGTAGGTCCCCATCTGCACTGCAAAGGTTAACTGCTCGTTTTCCCTAGTGGATGATGATTAAGGTGATATACTTATCTAATAGTTCCCCTGCAGACTTCCTCCACACTGAAAGACTAGCGTTCCCAAGCCTCTTCTCTTCATTACCTGACCAGTTGCAGCTCTCTGATATCATCCCATACAATGAAGAACCAGTGGTCCTGCATTGTACATGATGTCGCTGAGGGCCCGCCCATAACCCAGGATGTCAGACAGTGGTGCAGAGCACCGACTGACTTATTCATCCCATCCCTCATCCCCCAGGGATAATGGGCAGTTAACCCTTACAGTGTGAAGGGGGGCCCACTGCACGGGTAAAGTTTTTTTTATTCTCTGGTATTGTTCAACTGTAATGCCTAACTCAACCACACATGTGGTATTATGTCCAAAACTGATGCAAGTTTTCACTGCACATGGGGAATAAGTGGTAATGCAGCATTTCTGTTACTATCTGACAGGTGATAAATTCCTTTGTGTATATTATTCTGTTCATCGCATGCTTCACATCACAAATTCATAAACATTAACAGAAATATTACATAGCTATACTTTCCCATATTTGTAACTTGTGTAACTACCACCATGCATGCCATAAACCCTTCACACATCTGTGACTTCTGACATGCTGGTAACTTGTCCATGTTTCCCTGTGAACTCCTCATACTCATGATGTCACCTCGTACTCATGATGTTACTTGTATAAACAGCACTGCTCTGCCTGCCGAATACACCTGCGCCTGCATGTAGAGTCACATTGGTCATATAGACACTAGGTCTGTATAGGCAAACTGACTATCTTTTTTAAAGCAACCTCTGATCATGTTTTTTTTTTGGTAACAAATTATTTAAGTTTACAGCGCACGCACAAGCTAAATAATGCTTAAACAGTTTAAACAAAGTGGAAATTCTCAAAATGTTAATATGGACACAAACAATGACCATTGTGTCTCAGGACATTAATCGTCCCACCCACCAAAATGTAGAACAACCAAAAAAAGGGTCTACCTTTTTTTTATCAGATTTTATTTTAATTTTCCAAGCAAAACACACACACACTCTGTCATGCAGGACAGGTTAGAAACCTGGCAAAATACAGTATCTTACACTTCTACTGATCTTCGCTTTGTTGGATGGCACTAAATAATGTGAAAAAATGTATACAGCTAGTCAAAATCATTGTACACTTTCCAAACATTATGGTAGAAAAGGGACACGTCACTTCCAACCATCAGGACCACATGGATTTAAATTTACACATTGTGTTTTTCAAAGGAAATGGATTTACTAAGCTCAGCTCTCCATTCCTGCACCGTGGGTGGGTTCATGGATATCAATTGTACTGCAGTCACTGCTGCTGGATCAATACCATATAGATCATTCAGGGTAGATACAACCCCTTCCCAGTACCTTTTCAACTTGGGACAGCGCCACAAGTGATGTTTAAGGTTATCCTGGGGCTGACGACATCTCCCAAAATGGGAGTCAGATCAAAATCCTATCCTGTGAGTCAGTTCAGGCAAGGGGGAAAGAAATACTAATACAGTACCTCCTCCCAAATATCGTCCGAGATAGGACCCAAGTCTGTTTTATATGTCAGCCCACTTGGCAGAGGGAACTTCAGTAGAAATGTGAGAAATCCAGTGGGTTTTTAATCGTAAATTGCATGTTGAAATGTTCATTGGAACTGGAGATATGGACAGCTGAATTATATATCCACTTTTCCAGTGAAAGTCGAGCTTGATCTCACCCCCCTCCTGCGTCCTTATTGGTCATTGAGGCATCACAAGTCAAGGTTAATAAGGAGTCTGGTGGGACAAGGTAGATTTCAACTGTTTCTGTAAAAATCAGGATTGGTACGTAACATCAGCTTACTATATTTCTGTATTAACTGATCGCTTTCACGTGCGGTTTTAATTCAAGGTAACCTCTGATTAAATATTGTTCATCACATGAATTAGAATTGGCAAGGTTTGTGACAGGTTTACTTTGATGTGGGGATTTCTGCTGGAAGAAGGTAAAGCTTTATAGTCTTGTAGAAGGGGCAAGTAGGTGATTTGATCCACTGCCCCAAATATTTGGGGTGAGGCTTGCATTTATTTACATATGGATGTGAAGGAAGCCATATTGTCTCATTTCACATGCGTGCAATACTTCCTTTGTAATACAGCACCGTTATCTCTCCTTTACTGCTCTTCTGTCAGTGCACTGAGCTCTCTTGACCCAACATTTTACTGAAAATAATAGGTATCCTAGGTGGATTATGGGAGCAGTTGTTTAGCAAAGAAGCTGGCTGCACTGTCAGACATACAGCCTCTAGATGCAAAGCTTACATATCTGTGATATTTAATCCTAAACCAGAAATCATTTAAAAGTAAAGAATTACTTATGGGTAAACGCTACAATAAGAACCCATGTGAGTGCTTTAGAAAGCCCTTTTCAATTCTTTTTTTGTTTGCACAGTATGTTTATGTCCTTTTCTTTGATGGAAGCTAAACAGACTTTTTTTTTTTCAGCTATCTGTTCGAATATAATAAACCAGCGTCATATGGGCACCCTTAAATACCTCATGCATAAGAGATTTGTGGAGGTAGGTTTCAGCCATTCATGGATTTATGATTTGTGAATTACTTTGGAATCCTTAAAGTTAAACTTCAGCAATAACCTTTTTTTTGGGGCAGTTTGCAGTGGAGTGATACAGGGTTTTTATTGCTTTTTGTGTCTCCCTTAAAGTAGTACTAAAGGCTATTCAGCCTAAAAACAGCCGGCCGGGAGCTTCCTGGATGTAACAGGCCGTGTGTATATACGGCCTGTTAGCCCCGCCCACTCGGATCGCTTGTATAAGCTGCCGGCCCGTGTCCCCCCCCTCCCTCTGTGGCCCCCCCCCTCCCACTGTCATGCTGGTCCCGGGCTCCGCTGTGCCCGGTGTGAGCCCGGGACCAGCATAGTGCCTCTCTGAGAAGGGATCAGAGGGAGGTCGGTACACGATCTCCCTCCGGTCCCCTCTCCAGTGTCAGAATGCCGAAGTGATGTATGTTACATCACTTCCGCATTCTCGTGTCACTCTCCAGCTTCAGACGCTGGAGAGAAGCTGATGAAGCAGATCTCTGCTTCATCGGCTTCTTTAGGGGGGTCCTAGGTGACATTAGGGGTCTTGGAGACCCCTGATGTCTCCATAAAGAGGACCTGTCGCATCTTTTGCTATCACATAGGGTGGTTTTTTAGCCCCCTCTGTGATAGCAATAAAGTTAAGTGGAAAAAAAATAATTAAAGTTTCCACAAATTTTTTTTAAAGCTACACATTAAAAAATGTTTTTGTTTTTTTAAATTCTTTTTTTAAGTCCCCACCCATACATACACGCGTCAGGTGCGCATACCTGCGAAAACGACGATTGCGCCCATTCAGCCGCACATGTTACATATCGCCGAGAACGTCGCAGTGAGAGCAATAATTGTAGGGCCATTAATCACTGATAACACTAAACTGATGAGCAGTAAAAGCTTTTAAAGCGTTGCCTATGCCCACGGTCAATTTTGGGTATGGTAGTTTTTTGCGGGTACGCGCAATTTTTAAGCTTGACATGTTTGGTGTCTATTTACCCGATGTGACCCCGACTTTTATATTTTACCAAAAAATTGGGTAATAATAATAGTTTCCTAACATAATGTAAAAAAACAAACTTTTTTTTTCAACATTTTCAGTAATTTTTCCTAATTATAGTAAAAAATAAAACCCATAGTGGTGATTAAATACCACCAAAAGAAAGCTCTATCTGTCCCCAAAAAATTGTATAAAATTCATTTCAGTACAGCGTTGCATGACGGAATAAACGTCAGTCAAAGTACCGCAGCGCTGAACACTGAAAAATGGCCTGGACAGGAAGGGGGTCTAAACACCTGGTCAGCAAGTGGTTAATGCATTCTCTGCATTATGCTAAAAAATTTCCCACTACCTTTCCTTGCCCCCCACTCGCAAACACTTACCTATACTCCATGTCCACCGCCACCAGCTCTGAGACGATATCTGATATGTCCTTGAAGTTACGGGTTGAGAGAAGGGATCCCGAGGACACTGACGGCAGAGCAGCAATAGGCTGCTACACCTGCCTGTCAAGGTACTGAGAGGAAGGAGGAGGCAGAGAAATGGGGCATGGCTTATTGAGTGCTGTGTGCGTCAATGGATGCACACAGCACGGGTGTTTCCTTTGCAACCTGCTAGGCAAAGGAGACACCTGTAAACAGGAGGGGAGGGGGCCGCAATACACCCTTGAAAAATTTAATAAAATGGGAAGTATGAAAAAAAAAAAAGCTACAAAAGTACAAATGGCTCTCCTGTGGAAATGAGGGTCCAATATCACTTTTAAAGAGACCCAACCTCTCTATACATCCTGGTGACCATTGTCACTATTAGGGGAAATGTTTCCAATGGGCATATCTGATTCAGTGACATCTGTCAAAGATGAAGTTTGCCTAATTTTGGGGAGATTTCTAATTACTGTTTTGTGTCTGGGGTTAGACAGTGAGGGCAAATCTCCTAAATGGACACACATACACCAATAAAAACCTAAAAAACAAGATCTTATTTGGTGTTATACAAAGCTAGAAACAAAAAAAAAAAAAGCTTTGACTGGTGAAACAACTTAAGTGAAAGTTGTAATTTTACCAGGTAAGGTAATCAAATAGAAAAAGTCCAGTTCACTTAAGAATTAAAGCACCTTTCCTTTCACTTGTTGTGGGATCTATTGAGATCTTTGTGCTGTCTGCACACTTCTGTGTATGAGGGGTTCCCACTCTCCTTGTTGGAGAGCTGAAACACACACCCAGGTGGACAGGGACAGAGCCAAGAATTATGGTGGTGAGATATTGCTGTTGGAGCATCTAAGACATGTTGGAAGCCATGGACTTCCACAGCCCTCAAGACCTATCTTTAACAAAAATACTACTTTTTTTGGATTTTCCCATTGATACAGTGTTGTTGGATACGTGGACCTGCAGATCAGCTCCATTCTATATAATAAGTTGTCAGAATGTTGCCACTTGCTTCATTTGCTCTGGTGATTTCAATGGTACCCAACAAGGCTGTCTTCTGAAGATTCAGAAAATTAAATGGCAGTAAGACGGCCAAAGCAATGGTGGTCTTGTTTTAAGATCCTTACCAGAGCCTGTGATCTCTATGGATCACTATTTGCTTTTTACAATATTCCAATATTGAATGTACAACCTTATGGCTTACTAACACAAACATGGTTTCTAAGAATTTCCAATTTTACTTTCCAGAAAACAATGACCGAGGAGAACTGGAGTGATCATGTCCAGGTAATTCTTTCACCCCCCATCTGTGAGGTAAACATCTTATCAGTGTCAGGCTGTGAGAACGCACAGAGGTCATTGGGGTTGTGTCTGTTTTGTTCTAACATCTGACACAGGGCCTTTAGTTCAGGCATTCCCGGACAGTGGTCCATCAGCTTTAGAGGGAACAGACATGTCAGAAAGCCTGACAGCTGTTAAATTAGTGGGAAATAGGCTTGTTCATCATTGCGTCTCCAGTGAATATCGTCTGTATTACCCCAAAGCTGCTAATCATATTCAGACTTTAGCTGTTATATCAATATTATTTTATTTTAAAGTGACACTAAACTCAGGAGTTTAATCTGAAAAATGTATTAAAGTACATTAACTATTAGACATGTGCGGACGAATTTTCGGAAATTCTGAGATTTGGATGCATCCGAATTCCGAATTACAACTAAAACGAATACAAACGAATCGAAATTCGGATGCATCCGAATTATGAATTACAGCTATAACGAATCCGAATTCCCGATTTCCCGAAATTCGTTCACGGTAGTCCGGTCAATTTCGTTTATTGGACGAAATTCGTTAGCATTGCTATGTATCATTTGACAGCTGAGAGTGTCAAATGGGTGGAGCAAGCCGTGACGCCACGTCTCGTTCTGCCCATCTGTTGACATTCGGGCTGAATGTCATTTTGTGGCGGGCCTTTTTTTATTTCGGCGGGGGTCGTGCATCATGATTGACGCTGGATTACATCGATGGAGCCATTTTTTTTTTTTAAATTAAAGGAATAGTAAAAAATTGAGTCTTTTTGGGGTTTTTTTTTCAATTAAAGGATTTTATCTAAAAGTCTGGACTTTTTACTATTTGATGTAACCCATTAGTGAATGGGTAGGGGTGCAAGTACCCCTTACTCATTCACAAGGGGGGAGGGCGGCATCTGCGTGCCCCCTTATTTAAAGGGGTACCCCAATGCAAATAAGCCCCCTTTCCCACAGACCCCCACAACCACCAGGTCAGGGTTGTGAGGAAGAGGCCCTTGTCCCCATCGGCACGGGGACACCCTCCCAATGCCGAGAGCACGTGGCCTGGTAAGGCGCAGGGAGGGGGGTCCGCTCGATCGCCCCCCCTTTCCTGCCCTGCCGGGCCAGTGCTCGGATCAAGGGTCTGTTAGGGGGAACCCCACTTTCCCCCCCCCATTTTTTGGGGCTGGGGTTCCCCCTTAAAATTCCTACCAGACCTAAAGGGTCTGGTAGGGAATTTGGGGGGAACCCCACGCACTTTTTTTTTTGTTTTAACTTGGGGGAGGGTCCTTCCTAACATTCCTACCAGACCTAAAGGGTCTGGTATGAATTGGGGGGGAACCTCACACTTTTTTTTTTTCCATCTTCTGCAGACTGTAAAAAAAAAAACATTTTTTTTTCTGTCACTTTGCTGCTAACGAATTTCGTCCAATAAACGAAATTTCGACCGGACTACCGCTAACGAATTTCGCCCGAATTCAATTGCGGACCCGAATCCGAAAAAAGACTACCGCTAACGAATTTCGTCCGAATCCCGCAACGAATTCAATTGCATGCCCGAATCCGAAAAACTAAATAACTAACATCCGAGTCAAAATGAAACTAAACTAAACAAATTTTTTGCTGGTGCACATGTCTATTAACTATTAACAAAAATGTATCTTATTTGTGTATCATTGGGCTGTAGATCCTCAAATCATCTCTGAATTGCTGCTGACACTGTCCTTCCTTCTGCAGGGTGGCTACTTTTGTTCCCCGTGGTCCCTGTGTGTTGTAAAGTATCCACCATGCCTAGCTCACTCCCGTCATGGACTACAATCTCGCATTTAGTTTACTAATTTGTATGGAGATTGTAGTCCATCACGGGAGCAACCTTGGAGCAGTGGTGGCTACTTTACTACACACAGAGGGACCATGGGGAACAAATGTAGCCACTCTCTATTGAACCTGATAGTGTTGTAATCCCTCCCCACTCCACCCAAAACATAGGGAAGTGTTTCCTGGAGTTTTACTTTAACTGCAGTGTATTCATGTTTGACAAGAAACTACCTTTTATTTTGCAGAGCATAGTTGCAGATAATGGCTGGCTCCAGGAGCAATGCATTGCTCTGTTATTCCGCTATTGTGACAGGCAGACAGCTGGACGCTGGGCTCTGAAGTTCGGATTACCCAAAGAGAAGCTTCCTCGAGATTTAGCAGATATTCTGCAGGACTTTTCTATTCAGGATAAGTAAGTTGCATGCCATTCACGCCACTGTACCAGAACTGTGTTTCTCCTGGTGTCATAGAGCGAGTGCCATATTAATATATAAAATAAGGGCAACCAGTATGGAATGGGTATTTGTAAGACTTGAATCTCCTTCCTGGGCTTGTTCACACCATGTCCAGACCAGAATTCTGCACCTAAAATGCACCCCAATGTATTCCTATGGTATTTCTGGGCTCTGTTCACACCAATGCAGTCCATTCTGGTTTGGGGGAAAAAATACTCCATGCATTAATTTTATCTGGTGTGGAACGCTCCAAAATCCAGGTAAACGTATCAAAACGCATGCAAATGCACTTCACTGCACCTGAAAGCCCATTTTAAGCTAAAACTAAATTTTAAAAGCACTGGAATGCACCATTAACACGTCAAAACCCAACTGCACCATGTTTGCAGAAACGCACCCAGATCTGGTCCAGACATGGTGTGAACAAGCCCTCTAAGTTGTTATAATAATGCAGCCATGATTTATGACCACTAAGAGGTGAAGTGAATACATTGATTATCTTGTTACAGTGGTACCTGAAAGTGGGTGGTATATATTAGGCAGCAAGTGAACATTGTGTCCCTGAGGTTAATGTGTTGGAAGCAGAAAAAAAATGGGCAAGAGTAAAGATTTGATAAGGGTCAAATTGTGATGGCCAGACGATTGGGTCAGAGCAACAAGAAAACTGCAGCTCTTGTGGAATGTTCTCCGTCTACAGTGGTCAGGACCTACCAAAAGTGGTCAAAGAAAGGAAAACTGGCGAACCAGTGACAGCATCATGGGCAGCTAATGCTTACTGATGCACGCGACAAGTAAAGGCTTGCCCATGTAGTGCGATTCAGTAATAGAAAGGTGTCTGAACACACAGTGCACCAGTTTGTTGCGTATAGGGCTGCATAGCTGCAGACTGGTCAGGGTGCCCACGCTGACCCATGTCCACCACCAAAAGCGCCTACAATGGGAACATGGGCATCAGAATTGGACCATGGACTAATGGAAGAAGGTGGCCTGGTCTGAGGAATCACCATGTGGATGGCCGGGTGAGTGTGTGTCGCTTACCTTGGGAAGAGATGGCACCAGGATGCACTATGGGAAAAAGGAAGGTGTCGGAGGTGGTGTGATACTTTGGGTAATGTTCTGCTGGGAAACTTCGGGTCCTGCCATTCATGTGGATGTTACTTTGGCACGTATCACCTACCTAAACATTGTTGCTGACCAAGTACACCCCTTCATAGAAATGGTATTCCCTGATTGCAGTGGTCTCTTTCAGCAGGATAATGTGCCCTGCTACACTGCACTGAATGGTTTGAGAAACACAACAATGAGTTTGACGCGTTGACTTGGCCTCCCGATTCTCCAGATCTCAATCCAATCAAGCACCTGTGGGATATGCTGGAAAAACAAGTCCGATCCATGGAGACTCCACCTTACATCTTATAGGACTAAAAAGATCTGCTACTGAGGGCTTGTTAACAGATGCCATAGCAAACCTCCGAGGGTTTAAACCACGGAGTCCATGCCTTGACGGGTCATGGCTGTTTTGTGGGCAGAAGGGAGACCTACTCAATATTAGGCGGGTGGTCGTAATGTTATGGTTGATCCGTGTATATGTTATAAGTAATAATGATTATTATGATATCTGAGTGTTTGAGACAATAAAGTGTAAGCTCCTTAGTCAAAGCTAATGGTTTTATATACAGGAAGAACATTGCCCAGTATTTTGCTGATATGTAGAATGGTACATGATAGTTTTGGAGACATTCCACCTTAACAGAGCTCCATAGAATAAGTCAGCTACATAAAATCATCATAATATTTTGATTGTGGTAGGCCTATTGGAGCATCAAAAAGTTTTGACAACAGTGACTAAACGATAAATAGATATTTTAATATTCAACCTACAAAATGTTAGTTACAAGTTCAATTAATCTAAAACATATATTTCACTTGGCGTAGAATTGAAAGGACCAATCCACCTAAAACTGACATTTCAGTGTTTAGTAGACGCTAGAGAGTTAAATTCTCCAACATTTTCTTATATTTCTCAAGAACTCTATTGGTGAGATATTTGCCAAGCAAAGCTTTCAGGTTAGTCCCATAGTCTGCTGTTTCTTAGGCGCAGCCTAACCTACATCTTACATTTATGTGCAGCTTAAAACTTTATATTTTGCTGCTATAAAAGCAGTTTTGCTATGGCCCAGCACCTAGTCATGTGACTATGGATGCAGAGTGGTAACTTGGTGTTCGCCAGTGTTGAGAATGTTGGGCAGCTGACATTAGCAGGACTGCAGATTGCCAGCTCGTCCAGAACCTGTGACCTCTGGCACTAATGTGCAGCAAGCCAGAGCTGCCTTTTGAGCATGTCTCTCCAGCTTGTCCCCTTTCCCTCTGAACTTATTTTACAAAGACAGATCCCAGCATCCTGTGTGCCAAAGAATTCCCAATGCTCAGGTGCCAAGAGTGGCCAGGTCAGGGCGTGCGAGAAAGGCTATTCCCAGGCCCAGAAGCCGCAGTGTAAACACGTACCATCACCTCCGCTTGGCACTCAGGGCTGGTCCGGATCTTAACCTGAGCGAAGATGCACACCATGGCTAAATAGCTAGCACAAATATTGACTTCCCCAGGCACACACATACACACAAAATGCCCCATGATGTTTGCACAGCAGACCTTAGCAAGCGGGCGGCCCTGAGCCCTGGACAGAGCCGTATCTCTCAAAGCAGCGTGGGAAGATCAGATTCTGCTGCTCAAGGGATGAGACAGAGCAATGAGAG
>NW_017306519.1:1081855-1095972 GCF_000935625.1 Nanorana parkeri | reverse complement strand
TCATTGAGCGTTTTTTTTTTTTTTTTTTTTCTTTCCCCTTTTACAAGTTTACCTGTCTGGCTGAGAACCGGCTTTCCACAATTTAACACATTCATTGCCACGCATGAGTTCCCAGAGAGAGAGAGAGGAGTCTCTGTGTTCTTGGACTATCTCCAGTTCCCACGAGAAACCCTAAGAGACACTTTTCTTCCCGTGTCCTGGGAATATCAGTCTTAACAAGTCTGCAGCCATGTCTGGCTCTGGGACTCAGGTGTAGTTCTCATGGGGGAGAGCAAAAGTAGGCATTCTTTCAGCTATTCCGAGAATTGTTAGGAAACTACAATTCCCAGAAGGGCAATGAACTGTGCTGGGATGTGTAGTACCATGAGGCCAGGAAGCCACTACTTGGCCTAGGTTGGTATATAGAGGGATGTAAATAGCTTATAAGTTCATATCTTAATTTTGATTGCCACACTGTAAGAAGGAAACAGGGGACTTAGAGAGGGTTCAGATGTGAATATGATGGGACAACTGGACATGTTTTAAAGCAAAGTTTTTCAGGGGGATTTAAGGCTACCCAAGCTTATGACATTATTGTTGCCTGGTTCTGTTTGGGAAACAGTTGTAGGTCTATGGATGAACTGCATTGTCTTCATCACAGGTAGAATATTTGCACCACTACAGGATACTGCAATGACATGGCAATCGCCAGGGGGAACCATTGAGAACTGTGGGGGACCCAGGAGATCTACACTCCCGGACGTGCTGCTTACCCTGTAGACTTTTGAGGAAAACTTCCTTAGGACTGAAGCAGTGTTTAGCAGTTTAGGGCAGGAGGGGGAGGTAGGTATCCCTCTCTTGTTTTCCAGGTATAGCTTTATTTGGAAAGTTTAGTATAGCATCAGGGTCACTTTAAAAACAGCTAAAAATGTACCCCAAATCATTGTTATATCCCTTTAATCAAACACTAATCCATTACCACACACTGATGTAACGGTAATTATCATTTGGTGTTTAGATTGTGACTTCACACCCGGCCGACTTCTAATGATAGGACTGTGGAGCAATTGGCTTGTCTGCTCTAAATTGGATAATCTCTGCAGTTTCCTGTGATGTTATCTGCTTATTCCACATTCTCTTTTTTGATCCATCTGGAACAAATAAACCAACGTGCACAATTTATGACTGTCCCTAATTAAGTGTCTTTCTTTATCATCAAGTGGTGTATCATTCAGTGCGTGTGTTATCTGTAACAGCTTTTTTATCTTCACTCATCTGACACCACTGATTGTTCACTTGTAGTCACTTCTAGTAATTGTTGTAACTGCATTTCTTCAGCTCCTCAGACAGACAGACAGACAGACAGACAGACATTTTGCTGTGATCCTCCTAAACACAGACTAGAATTCCCAGCCAAACAGCCAGGCAACTTACTCAAATCTGTTAGCGGGCTTTCATGTACCATGGAAGTGATGAAGGCTTCAAATGATGAGTGATTTTTTTGGGAGGGGGAAAATATCTTAAAATAAAACTAACAAATAACTTAGAAAATAACTTAATAACAAAAAGCAGTGGTAATGTGCAGTCGTCAGTAACCCCTTCTGGCCAATAACATTTCCTAAAGTTAGATCAGGTATTTGTACATTTTTATTTCTTGCTGCACTGGGCACTTTATTATTTTTTTCTTAGTAAAGTTGAGGACACTATTCCAATCCACGGAAGTGTTCTGGGTTTGCATCCAACCTGGGATAGGCTGCATTCTCAGTGATGTCACGGGTCTCTAATGAATGGATAGACTGCATTCTCAGTGATGTCACGGGTCTCTAATGAATGGATAGACTGCATTCTCAGTGATGTCACGGGTCTCTAATGAATGGATAGACTGCATTCTCAGTGATGTCACGGGTCTATAATGAATGGATAGGCTGCATTCTCAGTGATCTCATGGGTCTATAATGAATGGAGAGTCTGCATTCTCAGTGATGTCACCGGTGTCTAGTGAATGGATAGGCTGCATTCAGTGATGTCACCAGTCTCTAGTGAATGAATAGGCTGCATTCAGTGATGTCACCAGTCTCTAGTGAATGAATAGGCTGCATTCAGTGATGTCACCAGTCTCTAGTGAATGAATAGGATGCATTCTCAGTGATGTCACAGATCTATAGAGAATTGATCTGCTGCATTCTCAGTGATGTCACCGGTCTATAGAGAATTGATATGCTGCATTCTCACTGATGTCACCGCTCTCTAGTGAATGGATAGGCTGTACTCTCAATGATGTCACTGGTCTCAAGTGAATAGATAGGCTGCATTCACAGTTGCATAGGATAGGCTGCATGTTAGTTTCAATATAAAACGTTCAACCTTGTATGTATTATTGATCATCTTATCAGTTATTTGGTGAAAAGCATGGTTACCTCATATTTTGTTTTCACACTAAAATTATTTATCAACCTAAAGTACTTTGCCCCTGAAATCTGCATAAAGCCAAATATATTGTTATCCCCTGTACACTCCTTTGTTCTCTGCACAGGTTTTTGTCAAATTCATTTCATTGACTTCCTCCCTCCCCCCCCCCCCCCCCTTTCCCACCTCCCCCCCACATTTCCCAATGCTTTTAAATGCTTTTATTAATGATGCACCCCTATGCTGGCTCTGTTCTATGTTACAGGCTGTCAGAGGACGAAAAAAACACTGACAATTCTTCACAAGTAAGGAAGAACTACTTTTACCAGCTTCCGATTCCCAGGAGCAAAGTTCATTTCCTCCAGAGTCACACGGCGCTGCCGCTCTGCCGAGACATCGTCCTTCAGGTAATGGGAAGTCTCAGCAGACCCTAGCTATAGTGACAAAGATCAGATTGTGCATCCTTTCTTCCCTCCTTCTCTCTGCTTCTCCTAAATCTTTATTTATGTCTCTGAATGTCTGGTAAAAAATTACTCATGTGACAGGGTTTGCGTAAGTGTTAAAGCATATTCTGGATATATCAGGAAGGTGTTAGAGTCCTAATCAGATTTTATTGTTCTGTTTCCAATGTTGGGGAAGGGATCTCCTCTCACTTCTTGTCTGGTGACAACCCCTGATTTCTTCTAAATTACCCTTCTAATTTCTCCAAAAGGCATCACAGGAAGGAGAAATGATGGAATTTCTCCCCAGTGGGGTCACGGATGCTAAAAACAACCCGACATAAATGTAAATTCTTCCATACCCTATCTAAAACTAAAACAAAATGTCTGGAGTTAGACATTAAATGCTCAGCTAAAAGATTTGCTATACAGTGCACATTATTTTATGGTCCGCACGCTGCTGTGTCATTTGGTTGCATAGCCCAAGGCAGATAACAGCATCTAACAGAACCTGCCGTTCTGAGGCGTTGGCGTCACTGCTCCGCCTCCTTCTAAATCAGTGTTATTGGCCCACCTCCAGCTGCCTGCCCTCAGACTACTACTAAGCAAAATTACACTGCGGAAGCCTAACCTGACCTGTCTCCTATAGAATACTAACCTTTACCACCCATCAGCTTTCAGAGCAGCCAGGCCTGCTGCAAGCCTGATAGAAACTCTTAGATGGTGCCGAAGAATGCACCTTTTGATAAAAACAAGAAGGTAGGCAGTATAAGCACTGATTCTTATTGTTTTGATTTATGAGTTTCTTGGAATGCTGATAAACCCTCTTTCCCAAAATTAAATGCATTTCTGAACATTATTATTATACAGGATTTATATAGCGCCAATAGTTTGCACAGCGCTTTACAATATAAGGAAGACATTACAATCACAATACAATTCAAGACAAGATGGTAAGGAGGGCCCTGCCCGTGAGGGCTTACAATCTAAAAACATTAAAGTGAACCTGGGTTTTGCCCATGTAGGGCAAACAGACAGGTTTATTTTATTGGTATCCCCACCATTTGCGCATACCATGCCCCCTATTTAGCCCTCTATCAGTTTGTTTCTGGGTATGGGGAGCATGTGACTCACTCCCCCTCAGCGCTGTCTCATAGAACAAAGTGAGAGGCCTCCACTATATGTGAGCTCCAAGTGGCGACCAAATCATTTAGTGTTGCAACATTTGTTACCATAAAAATGTCGCATGGCATCAGGGAGATGTCCTGGCCGGGCCCCGCCGTGCCTCGGGCCTCATAGCGGCCGCCTGGGTCGCTATGTTAATTGTTACGCCACTGCTTTAAAGTATTAATTCATGCGGAGCTGTCTGAAATTACTCATGTGCCACACCAGCAAACTGTTGACCATTCAGAGGGCAGGGTTTCCATACTCTGAAGAAGACTTCACCTTGTCCTGGCATAAGGGGGAAACCCAACTACCTTTTGAACACATCTGTCCCCTACTTTCCTTTAAAGGAGAACTATCTCAATGTCGGGATCCGTCCCGGCTGCGGCGTCTTAGTATAACGCGAGCTGTAGCTCGCGGTATACTGAGCTTTGGGTCACGGGAGAACGCTAGTTCATGTTCTCCAGTGACCCTTAGGAGAACTATGGGGAAAAGCCCTGACCCCATAGTTCTCCTTTTAAGCTTTAGGCTTATTAATAAAGTAGAACTAAACTCTCACATAAGAATATTAGTAGTAAGTAATAACAGTACATAAACTAGGATTGCATTATTTTTTGCTAAAATACAGTCTTCCCATTTTCCATGTTTTATCTCCATGCACCGTGCACATCCTGTGGGCTCTGTGTATGAGTTTCCTGTGGATGTATATACGTTCCAGCAGCAGCTGAACATTACACTTTTGCTGTGGTGGTTGTAACCCAATTCAAGAGTGTTCAGGAAAGGGTTACAACACTTTAAGTAATGCAAGTGCCTGTGGATACACCTTGCTTTGTATGATTGAAGTGACTCTGTCATCAGAAAAGTATGGGGCTGCCATTGCTCACCTCTTATTTGAGAATGTTGGTTCCCTGGCTCTCATGGTCATGCTTTGGCTTCCGTGCCTATTGAGTCTCTGATTTGAAACCATTATAGAGATAAGGAATTCTGACACTTTTCTGATACTCATTTACAGCATGCTTGTTCCGGATATATGGCTTTAAAGCCAGACACTGTCAGGCAACTAGAATTTTTAAGAGGGCCAGAAATGATAGCCCCATACATTCCGCAAGACAGAGTTACTTTTAAGTTATAAAGAGGACATATTTAAAAAGGACTCAATTTTTTTGATCTTATGGGATCATGTGTAACAACATATTTGGTTTAGGAGTTAGGGTTTAGATGCACTTTAAAATACAGCCACATATTAGGCTCCCATTCACACGCGCCTCATTTATGAACATTTTTGCACGATTGTCATGCATAGGGCAGGTCAAATATTTTAATATTGCACAAGAAAGGAAGATAGGGAGCCAAACTGATCAGATGTCAGAGTTCATTAAAAGTATTACCAGTTATATTGATCAAACAACGCATTTCGAGAGCAGGCACAACCTCCTTTCTTAGGGCTTAAAACAGTGAGGTGAAAGGTATTGACTCAGAATGGTGATTTGGAAATAGATCTGGTGTGGGATGAGAGTCCATTAAGAAAATGTGGGCAGCAGTGCTTTTATTTTCACCCGGTGAAACACTTTATTTTCACCCTAGTAGCACACTTCCTGTCCTAGAGTGACAAAGCTCACTCGTACTGTATCTGTGGAAGAGCAGTGTTGTCGCCTTGGGATAGGAAGCTTACCAGGATTGTAGAACTCCACCCCCTCTCATCTTCTTCCTAGCGTAGTGGGGAGGTGAAGTAGTCTACAGAGATTACTGGGAGCAAAGTTACTAATAACAGGTATTTTTTTTATAACAAAACCAATTTCAGTTGTATATTTAGTAACAAGGAGCAAATAAGAGACGCCCATTGTTAGGGTTTGCATACACTTTACCCTCTGTAGTACTTGTCAATGGAACAGCAATTAATTTAGAAACAGTTTCATAATTAAATGATTGATATTTGAAATCTGAAGAACATTGAAGTTTATTATTTTAAAGACATGGAAATGTTTACATTCCTCTATATCTCGTTATATTGGACAAAGTGCAAAAGTCTCTCTTTCTCCTGTTTTCCAGGATGGACAAGTTGTGGGTGTGGACATGGAGTGGAGACCCTCTTTTGGGGGACTTGGAAAGCCAAACGTGTCATTGATTCAGATTGCAGTGAAGGGAGAGGTCTTCATGGTGGATTTGCTGCAGGGTGACTTTCTCCAGAGTGGTAATGAAGAGGGAGAAGATGGCCCACAGCTGGTCAGATTCATCAAAGAGCTCTTTTCCTGCCCCACAATCACAAAACTGGGTAAAAAACAATTGTCTGTTCTTTAAAGTCCCCATATTCAATATACAATGTGCCATTCCATTTAATATATGCAGTTAAATTGGCTTTGCGGACAAGTTCTACCTTTCTATATTTACCTACCTTCCTTATTCCTTCCACCTTTCTTATCTTGACTCTCAACAAATTATTGGGTCATACCACCTAAAAGTAGTATTTCGGGTATTGATGAAGCCTAGTAGACTGAGTTTCCTCATGCGTTTTTATATGCCCTGTAGACTCCATGGTGAGATCTCCCTGCCAAGTTAAAGCTGGCTTCCAGGCAGAAATTAAAGCATTACCAATTAATACAGTTATGAATTTAAGTAGGTAAATGTATCTAATGTGAGTTTTTGAATTTAAAGAGGAACTCTGGGTAAAATTTTTACAAGGGTTAACTCTTTTATTTATCTTGGTGCTAAAAAAAAAAAAAGTTACACTCACCTGAACTGCTAAGCCAGCTCCCTGTTTCTACAGTCACTGAAGCCTCTCTCCTACACTGCAGTATTGAAATGGTCCTCACATCTATACAATGTGTATAGAATGTGATGATTTATAGGACCTTAGACCACTGCAGAGGAGAGGGAGAGAGGCTGGAAGGACCGGTCTAAGAACAAGCCGGCTCCACAGTTCAGGTGAGTATAGCTTTGGTGCTGACTGACGATCTGCAAACTTGTGAATTAGCTGTGGCAATTCTGATAGATACACCCCCTGCAGCATCTTCTAATCCCACTGTAGTGCAAGCAGGCCTACATGAGGGTGACAACTCTGCTCTGAATTCAGGATCAGTGCAGCATCATTGTCACCCCATCCACAAGAAGCTACATTAGCCATTTCAGCAATGATTTTACCTGCTCTCTCAGAAAAGAATATTGGGAAATTATCTAAAAATGTCAAAGCCTCCTGAATGCTGTTTCATAGGGTTAGATGGTTATTGGTTGTTATCTGTTGCATTTGTTTGTTTCCAATTGCTCTCAGGTTGTAATATAGAAATGCTTATCTTGTCCAGGATACGGCATGCTCGGGGATTTACAAAGTCTGGATGCCACACATTCTGCCTTTCGAGGAGTGGAATTGCGCAATGTGATTGACCTCTGTGAGGTCCATAAACAGGTACAAAGTTTATTGTTGAGCTTCACATGTCTGACCTTTTAGCTGAATAGTGTACCAGTGTGACTACAGGGTGCCATCATAATTATCTGCCTCCATCCTTCCTGATTGCTGACACTCCTTTAGAAAAGTGTCCTAATAAATCATCTGAATTGGAGCACCAATAAACATCCTCTGTGACCTCACCGGCCTCTGAATTCACCAATCTGATTCTACAGTTATGTTCTGACAATTATCAGTCTGTACGGAGGACTGAAACACCATTTCTTGCTTCTCATAGAAGGCCTCCGCTGAACTCCATCTGTTGTTAGAATGGTCATTTAACCCTGATTGAGGCTGGGCATACACTAAGGTCTCGTTCACACCTAGGCGTATTGCATATGCGCGTCTGTCGCGCGTTTTTTTACCGCGATTTGCGGTAAAAAAGTTGTGCAACCGTCGCGCGTTTCCGAAGGCTACTTGGCTGTAGCCCAATGGAAACGCGCAACAAAATGGCCCAAAGTAGTACCTGTACCTTTTCAGGTGTGGGCCATTTTGTAGCGCGTTAGGGACGGGCGGAAATACGCCAAGGTGGGAACGAGACCATTGAATACAATGGGATTTATATTTTTGAGCGTTTTGTAGAGCGTTCGTCGAGCGTAGAACGCGCTACAAAACGTTCAGGTGTGAACGAGGGCTAATAGATTACACTAATCAAACAGATTCCTGATTTGGATGCAGGTGATGTTTGGCTGAGACTTGGTCGAGCTGGGGGGTTCCAAAAGGGTCACCCAGGACTTAAATTTTAGCTCCGTGTATGGCCCGCTTTAGATTTAGCAAAATGACATTACTGTTAACAATAAATTGTTGTTGTAAACCCATGGTTCTGTTTGACAGACATTTTAATTTGAAGTAGTGTGTATGACCACTTAAAAGCATATCACAGAAAATCTCTATCTTTAAAGTGAATGTTCAGTATAGCCTTGTCAGTGATTGTTATACATAAATTGGGATTAGCTTGATATAAATAATCTTATTCATGCATTTTTTTTATATTTTTTTAAAACAGCATTTGTAATATACGATGTGTATGTATATTTGCCCATTGCATACGCAGATTCTACTTCTGGTTTCTATTGCTACACACACATTTTTTTTTTGCTTTACTTGTTCTTCTCACAATTCACTTTTGTTGGCCAGCTCAATGAAAACAATGCACACCCTTTCTGGTTGATATCCTATTGCAAAAACTGTTAAGCAGAGGTAAGGGGGCCTCTTTCAACCAATGAGAGCTCCCTTTATTGGTTGATATTCAGATCTCTGTATTTAAAGCTGAAGTTTAAACCTCCCTAGTCCTGCAAACCTTCACCAACATGCTTATGACATTTTTAAATAATGCCTTTCATTTTCACAATCTTATTTTTGAACAAGTGATGTCATGACTGGGTCTCTGTATTTCTGTATGCAATTGGAGGAATGTCATGGCTGATGCAAGTGCTGACAGGGGGCTGTACATAGATAGCTTCCTGAAAACACCACAGCACCCTGTCTCAGTACCTGTAAGATGTGTCTTTTTTTGCTTTAGATTCAGTGCTGCCGAAGTCGAGTGAGGACTCCTGGTGGGCCAGTGGATGTTCTTGAGGACAGACCTGTAGAAGAAGGCATTCGCCAGCCAGAGAAGGGGCTGAGTTTACTGGTAAAGGATGTGTTGGGCAAACCACTAGACAAGACTCAGCAGTTATCAAACTGGGACAAGAGGCCGCTCCGGGAAGATCAAGTCACCTATGCAGGTACCTTGGCTTGTCTTGATGCATTACATCTCCTTGGATCTTCCCCACATCATATCCACTTTCTATAATATGCAGCCCCTTTAATATCTGAGAATGCAAATTGTTCTCTTTGATGTGAGATTATTGAAGGGATTTATTGTAGATAAACTATAATAAGAATCATATGGAGGCTGTCATTGCTGAACTCTCGCTAGTTTATTAGCTGTTATGCTGACCCAGTTTCTTCAATACTCTCCAAATCATTTAAAACTGAACTGCAGGCAAACTATAAATACACCCTTGAAATACATATAGGACGCTGATTTTCTTGCCAAATTATTTGTATTTTTCTCCATCCAATGGGGAAGATTTACACAGCCCTATTGGTCAATGATTCATGGCTTATGAGGGACAGGGCCACGGCTGACCTTTAAGCCGTGTATACACGCTTATTATTTTCTTCGTTCAACCTGCGGGCCAAACGAAGAAAATATGACAGATTCCTCCATCAATGCTTATAAACGTTGATGGATGAATCCCCCGCTGTTTGCATTGTATTCTGACAGTAGCCACCAGCCTCTGTCAAAATACCCGAACTGGCAATCAGCTGATAGCTCTGTTCGTCCGAGAATTTTCCCACCGTCTTCTTCGATCAACTGATCAAGGGATGCTGGCCAGAAGGGTGCTGACAGTGACACCCACTATGCGAAAATGTACGATTTGCATATAACTTCCATTTCTTTTGTTTCTGGATCTACTGTTTGTTTTTATATCCAGTTCTGCAGTTTTTCCCCATTTGCTCGGTTTAAATTCCCCAGCAACAGGTTTATTTAAGGCAGGGGTAGCCAAACTGCGGCCCTCCAGCTGTGATGAAACTACAAGTCCCATTAGGCATTGCAAGACTCTGACAGCCACAGACATGGCCTAACGAGGCAGATGCATGATAGTATTTGTAGTTTCCCCACAGCTGGAGGGCCGCAGTTTGGCTACCCCTGATTTAAGGTGAGGGATCTCGCCATAAGAGTCCTGACGAGGTAAATTAATCTACTGGGTAACTGAATTTTCACTCAAAACAGAAATAGCAGTTTACGGTGGACTGCCTCTTTAACCCCTTAGTCATGGGAGACATAAACTGTACGTCTCCGTCACTGAGGCCCCATTCACATGTAGCGACATACCTTTGCAGCGGCCGGGATATCGCGACTTTCGGGGCGACGTTCCAGCGATGGTAGCGCGACCTTCTCCGTCGGGCTCCATAGAGAAAAGCAAAATCCGCCGAAAAAAGGGTCCTGTAGAAGCGATTTGCGACCGCGACGAGCGACGCGCGACATGGAGATAAGACAGCTCCATTGACTATCATTAGCCGGCGACTTCTCGTGATATCGCGGCGGAAATCGCGCGATAAGTCGCTAGATGTGAATGGGGCCTAAGTGGGGATGTGGAATGCCGGTAACCACTGAGATCAGCGGTTACCGTTGATTAATGGATGCCTCAGTATTGAGACATCCATTAATGAAAGAATTCTGCTTTTACAGACACCCGATTCCTTTTAGGGATCGGGTGTCTGACAGTGATTGGAGTGCAGTGTGTACCGCACTTGCCATCACTGTTAAGCAGCCATACACATCAGGATTAGGAGGTTTTTTTCTAAATGTTTCAATGCTGAAACAAAGTTTAAGGCTACTGATTGTTCTGGGAACGATCAGAAGCCTTTGGTGACACTGACTCTGACACGCTGCAGGATCAGTGTCACTCAGGTTATTATTGGCTGTTCCTAAGTTTCGAGCAGCCTAATAGTAATCAAAAATGAATTATTTAAATTATCCAGCAGTCATGGTGAGATTCATTCACCATGACTGCTTGATATAATTAGAAATAAATAAAATAAAAGTTTAAAAAATGTTTTTTAAAAAAAAGTGCAGATTTGTTTTTCATCCTAAAGGGTTATTTATTTTTATTTTTTTATTCAACCCCGCATGATGGCGATGCTCAAAGTATGTCGCCGTCACTAAGTGTGACACTTAGTGACAGTGACATTGTATGCCACCTGTCTAACCTGGTGACCATTATTAGGTTTTAGAGAAGAAAAAGTTAAAATGAATGTTGCTTTTAGTTAAAATGTTAGCTTTTAATTTGAGGCAGAGAAGTACAGAAAATGTTCTAAAATCCTAGGCATGTGAGGTGTTTCCAAATAAAGGTCAAATGCAGGAATGTATTTTAATGCATGTTTTTAGCTGTGCTATTTTTCTAAAAGATAATAATCAAAACTGGGGAAAAAGTGTTTTCTTTACATTTTTTCCCCCTCATTTTTTAATATTTTATCTGTTAGGCACACATATGTGATATAAATATATAGCCCTATCTGTCCTCTAAGAAAATATATATTATATGTGTGGGTGCACTTAGTAAGAAAGTATATTACTGCCATGGAAGAATCACACAGCAAAATGTAAAAGTGCGTCAATCATTTACGAACCGAAACTAAAAAAAAGCTCAGTCATGAAGGGGTTAAAGTGAACCTATGCTTTTCCCAAATTATAATGGTGGCCCCACCAGCAGCTTATACTTGCCTTCCCTTGGTTGCTGGGAACAAGAAATATACCTGTAACGTTTTTGTATGTGATTCACTCCCCTTTCTCACGTGTCAGTGCTGGTGCATGATGATTGGAGCAGCACTGTCATATGTGTGCAGGGAGAGTCCTCAGCCCTGTGTAAGCTTCAAATAGAGTCTTGGAGATTATACAGGGCTCCCATTCTTCACTCCCAGCAGTCTAATGAAGTGATGGGGGAGCGTGGGACCTCCATTGAAGAGATCCTGTTGTTTTCTCCTGAATGGGCATAGCACAGCTTCACTTTAAGTTAGATCACGTATCCTATTCTATGTAGATTTGATAAGATTAGTGTATTTCTCTGCCAGCTTCCTGTTTTCTTGTGTATCATGGGAATAGAGGTGGTTTTAGGATCAATATTTGTAAATGTAATTCATTCAACAGATTGCCAGGTGCTTTCCTTGAAAGTTCATGGTTTGGCTATGTATCTGTGTGTCTTCCGGTTATTTCTAATCACTTATGAAATGTTTAGATACTGTTTTCCCACATTCCACATCAGCGCCACAGGATTTGCATAGCTGCCCTTTAAATATACAACACTACTGAAGGCAGTCCCTCGGGGAACTGAAACAAAACTATAAAAGCGAGAAATGACAGGGCGCCGTAGTGTAAAATTGTTTTATTTAAAAGATTGTAAAATGATCATAAATCGTACTCGCAAACGATGAGTCTTTATAAAGTGTCAAATGCGGCTGTGGCGCTGTGAACGAGGTACGTTTCGTTTTTGCCGAGACCGTGAGATCACACAAGCCGCTACGTCCCTCTTAGGGCTGCAGCTAACGATTATTTTCATAATCGATTAGTTGGCCGATTATTAGGTTCGATTAATCGGTTAATCGGATAAAAAAAAAGGCTCCAGTGATGGACTACTAGTTTGTGGTGAGATTGTAGTCCATCACGGGAGCAAGCTTGGCGCGGTAGAAGTAAAAAAAAGTGTGGTGTGCAATATAGTACATAATACAGCGGCGCAGTGCAGAATACCAGCAGCTATAGAGGAATGTAGCAATACTACATTATACTACATATGTACTATTGTTGGGATTTGTAGTCCTCTGTAGCTGGCGTTACTCTGCATTGCGCTGTATATAATGTATTATTGCTGGGATTTGTAGTCCTCTATAGCTGGTGGTATTCTCCATTGCGCTGTATAATGATTATACTGCGCAATGCAGATTACCACTGACCAGTTATAGAGGAACTACAAATCCCAACAATAATACATTATACAGCGCAATGGAGAATACCACCAGCTATAGAGGAACAACAAGTCCCAGCAATAGTACATTATACAGGGTGTTTAATGTATTATTTTTTATTTTTATTTTAAACAGGAAACATTAAAACAGGTCCCCCTTACCTGTTTCTGAACCCTTGTAAGTCACCGCGGCGTCGGCATGCTCTGCGAGCGTGTGTCCGGCTTGTGTGGTGGGCATGGCATATACGCGGCATGGTTGGAGATCGCGTCGAGGAGGAGAGCAGCGACGTGCGCGGCTTCAGCGGTGGGCGTGGCTTCGGCGTCCTGTGGGCACGGCGGGAGCAGCGTGCGGTGGGCGTGGCTTATGCGTCCTGTGGGCACGGCAGGCGCAGCGGGACGTGAGCAGCGTGTGCTTCAGGCCGCGTGTAGAGCCCCGAACAGGGAAATCAATCGATAGCCGACGAATCGACGATCGAAAACGTTGCCAACGTTTTCAATCGTCGATTTTAATCGACTAAATCGATTAACTGTTGCAGCTCTAGTCCCTCTGTCCGACCACTAAATGCTGAACGCGTTTTCGGGGGCCACGCCCCCTTCATCAGAGCATGTATGTCCACCTTCGTCCTATGCAGTATTTGGGTCCCCCTGACCACAGCGTTCCGGTTGCCAAGGAGACACACTTAGCCAATCAGGGCCATTACCTCCCACCACCCGCCAATGCATGACGTGGCCATCTCACTCGTCACGATCTATTGAGTATTAGGGGAGAAAAAGGAGTGGGAGGAGTGGCATGCCCAAAGGCTCCTTCATTAAACTCCGCCTCCCACGTCAATGTCCTATTGGCTAAGCTGACCGACATAAACCAGCTGTCAATATCACACAGGAGAGGTGGTTGTGATGACTCCATGAACCAACTGCATGGACTACATAGCCCACAGACAAACACAATCAAAATACATGTATAATACAATTTAGAATATATATTCTGGATCTAACAGATAGCTAAAAAATATTTAATAATATTTATATCCACATATACTTGTGTTTGTAAAACGCTCTAAATGAATTGCATTATTGCTCATATCCGAGCACCGTGCAGACACCGTCAACAGGAAAAAATGCAAATCCATGTGGGGTGTGCCACACATGTATGTATATATTAAATATATATATAAATAT
>NW_017306519.1:1077547-1081808 GCF_000935625.1 Nanorana parkeri | reverse complement strand
TATAAAAAAGACCATTAAAATATATATAAATGAATAAAAGTACTATATAAGTATATATACAGAGCATGAGAGTATTCATATTGGGTACCAAATACATAGAATAATTCCTAAAATCGTATGAAACAACATAGACATAATACTATTTAGACCGCTGAAGCTAATACTATGCCTTCATTAAGTCAGGTATCAAAAGGCTTTACCGAATACCTTTTTAACTTGCAGACCAATTGCTGCATTTGGATGTCAGCAGGTCCACTTTGGTTTGGAATTGATTTTGGAGAAAGTACACTTCTCACCTGCTAAAGGCTATTAAATGGACTGCAGTTAGTTGGTCACAAGTAGTGCTGAGCCTGGGCTTTTGCCTAAGTTCAACCTAAGCCTGCTCCAAACTGTGACTGTCACCCCCTCCTCCTGGCCCAATCAATTGCAAAGAGGTGCATTCCCCCCAGCTATATATCACAAAGTGGTGGGGAATGCCCCCCACCATAACTGCCACCACTGATTGGACAGAGAGGGGGGAGTGGTGGTCACAGTTTTGAGTGGGCTCTCGCCAAACCCAGGTTTAATTCTAGTCACAGGTATACTTTAAAGGGTCTATCCACTCAAAATGGTTATTTTAATTTTTTGGTAGATGCTGAAAAGTTAAACTACTTGACAGTTTCTTATATCTCTTAGGGACTCTATTGAGACCCCTGCTCTGTCCTCCCAGGTCTGGACACCATCAGTGCCCATTATGAGAGCCACTCATTCAATCTGTAGAAAGTTTTATGCTGAAGATAATGTCATAGGAAGAATTGGAACACACAAAGGTGGGAAGGAACATCCAAAACACTCAGGTGCACAGGAGCAGAGTCATGAATTTTGGCAGGGAGACCTTACTATTGTAATATTCAAGACATAGAGGAAGCCAAGGGCTGACTCAGTCCATCATGCTCCCTCTGTAACTACAATACTAGATTTGGGTACTTAGTGCCAAATGCATGTTATGATAGTCAGGTGCATACTTCACATCATTCACAATTTATTGTGTTGATAGTAAACTTTACAGTAAACACTTGTCAGTTAAGTACCTTTTTATATCCTTTGTATTGTTACATCTAGCTGCTGATGCGTATTGCTTGTTGGAGGTGTTCGAGGTCCTGCTTAACAGCCCTGAGAAGTTTGGGTTGAAGCCAGGTTTCCATAAGCTGCCCAAAGGCAAACCACAGTCTCAGCCAAAGGTGGACCGTACGCCTAAGAAGAAGGAGCCAGCGCCACCAAAGCAGGTATGAGGCTGAACCAGTTGAGATTATCACAGCGCTGACCAAGGATTTACTGTCAGGCATTTTGTGTGCTCTTCCGCTATTCATAGAAATATTACCTAGGAGGTCCCTGAGTGAAGATCTTGTAAAGCCCCACAATATACTATCCTATTATAACTTCAGCACTGTAATAGGAATACATACTAGAGTTGTTTTTGATAATGCATTCAAAGCTGATTTGAAAAAAATTCCTTTTACGAAGCGAGTGCTGCCTTCTGTCTGCCCACCACTTTCAACTACTTCCTTGATTCCCAGTGTGCTTTGTGTCTCTTTCCCTGCTGCTTGATGTGACGCAATCTCAATTTCTGAATATTAGATATGGCAGCAAGCAATGATAATGTTACATTGTGGGGAGTTCAGATGTTGAATTGTAGTTCAGACTGCAGGCTTAATTAGAATGGTGACACAAAGAAGGGCATATTTACAGGGCTGAGTGAAATTGTGTCAGTGCCTTTAGGAAGTACATCCTATGGGCATCTTCGATAAGTAAGTTTAGAAACTTCTAGCTCGATATGGTTATTAGGAGTGGGATAGAACTTATGGAAATTCAATACAGAAATGCAGATTTATTTTTAGTTTTTGACCATAGATACCATTTATTTCTCCTAACAGAGAGAAGAAATAGTGTTTCTAAAGCTGGTCATACATAGGCAGATCGATCTGCGCGATACTTAAAGTGTAACTCCTCTTTTGATGAGACAAAACACAATTCTCCCTAAATCAGTTATATATGTTGCAGGCTTCATTACCTGCTGCTGTTCCTGATATGTGTTATCTCGCCCCCTCTCCATTCCTTTTGCCTTGCAGTAACCACCTGTTGCCCCCCCACCAGAGCAAAGTTACATGCATGGTTCTTCCATGCATGAGCAAGCATCTTACACTTTCCCATTCCTCAGACATTGCAGCAAAGGATGCCAGCCAGTCACCAGGCCCTAGTCACACAGGGGCAGGAACAGGGTCCTTAACATTTTCTGAGCTTCAACTAGTCAGACTAGTAGCTTGTACCTGGTTTTCCCTATTTAGCTCCCGAGGGGCAGAGGAGCAATATAAATAATTGCAGCAGGTCTGTGAAGGAAAATGTGAAAACCAAATGGTAACATGATGGCCAGGAAACTAGCATTTTTGAAGGAGGCTAGCAACAGAAGGGTTACCTGTAGATCAGAAAACAAGAAATAGATGAAACAGGACTATACCAGAATACTAAAATCTCCATTCTTTATATCATCTTAGAAACTGAAAACGTTAACGGATGAAACAAGAAGCGATCCCAGTAATAAGCCTTTGTCCCCCAGAGAGTTCCTTGTCATCTGTGACAACATGCTGCAGGGACTGGGGCGCTACTTGCGTTGTCTGGGCGTCGATGTCCTAATGCTAGATAATGATGATGACCACAGAAGAGCCGCAGAGGTAAGTGAGCTTTCTGTTTAAGCTTTGTCTTCCTGGCTTACACATAGTTATACAATGGGTATACACTGAATTACGTCATTGTTTTCAGAGCGTTTGTGCAGTTTTCTAATAGGTGTCGAATCGACGATTTATTTCTACCGTAGTGATCGAAGGTGCAGGATGGAATTTTTATTCTGACAGTGAATATGTTTTTTTGTTCAGGAAACTCCGTACATTCCAAAATCAATTGTTAAAATCAAACAAAGTTTCGAACAACATTCGTCAAGTCTCTGATGGTATTATCGAATGTTCTGACGAGAATTTTTGTATGACTATCCGTTCCAAAATCTACCATTGTATGGCCAGCTTTACTGTTCATCAGAATCCTCTGGTGTACAGTACAGATATGGCATTATTTGTAGAGTCATTTATCCCAACTTCCATACAGCTGCTTCCAGTGTGTTATTATTATTATTATTATTATATAAGATTTATATATCGCCAACAGTTTGCGCAGCGCTTTACAATATAAGGAAGACATTACAATCGCAATACAATTCAAGACAAGATGGTAAGGAGGGCCCTGCCCCTGAGGGCTTACAATCTAAAAGGGAGGAGCAAGTGATACATGAGGAGGTAGCTGTGTGGGGATGAAGTGTTGGTTATCATTAGGGTGGGGACAGGTTAGAACCTAGTCAATTTTTTATTTCCCGTCGTGGTCCCATTGAGGAAACTTCCCCTCACTTCCTGCCCTGGTGGCAAATTGTCACCACGTTTCCATGTAAAAACATTTTTAAAATGTAATTATTTTGTGTCATAGATTGCCAGACGAGATGGAAGAGTAATCCTGACCTGTGGACTGCCCTACCAGACGGTGAGAAGATTTAAGGGTTTGTTTGTTTAAGAAGTATATTGTGAACAGGTTATTTTTTTCTCACTTCACCTCTGGAGCAATTGTTTTGTTTTTTGCTCAAATGTTAAAATCTGCATTTTTGGCTAGAAAATTACTCAATATTCACAAACAATTATATATTTTCTGAACGCAGAGACCCTGTAAAATCAAATGTTGTCAGTTTCAACTTTTTGTTTGCACAATTGTTTATCACATCTGTATTCTCAGAAATAAATACACTAAAATTAAGTAACACAATTTGATCCCCTTTTTGTACAAAATAAAAGATGAGGTTTTCTTTTTTTTTTTAATATATAATTTAAATTATAAAAACTTGTTTTTAACTTACATTTATTGCTGTAAAAATGGGGCTAATAAGCCCCCCTATGTGAAAGCATTTGGCAGGTGACCGGTACTCTTTACGGAGACATCAGGGGTCCATAAGACCCCTGATGTCTCCCCTGCCCTCTGCTCCGGCCAAATAAGCAAAAGACTGCACTCAGCTGTTTTCCTGATTGGAAGGTATTTTGACTCCCTGAACCTGGAAATGTCCAGAGCTGAGCTCTTCCAGATTTATAATCATGCTAATAAAAGGGAAAAGGATGTTCCTTGATGTCCTCCTGCTCGTCTATCCTGATGCTGGATCAGGACAGCCCTGTAACCATGCAGGAAGGGGGGGGGG
>NW_017306519.1:1046649-1077265 GCF_000935625.1 Nanorana parkeri | reverse complement strand
GGGGGGGAGAGTGCCTACAAGTTACACAAAAGTGATTGGGAAACTCTTATTTATGTTATTTGGATAAAATCCTTAAATTACATATAAACAGGTACTTTTATTCTACAGTATATGCAGTGCATGCTGGGCTACCTAATGAGAAAGCCCTGCAATCCTTGCTGACTGCTCTTGTAGACTGAAGAGCTAAATGGTATTGTCTTTACTAGGAATATAGAATGTCCATCATCTGAGCCAGGCTCACATTCACTAACTGATGGCTGGAATGAACTAATATGTTCTAAAAAGTTTATATATATATGTATATATGCACCAATACTACTATTGGTGCCGATACTGAGTATTTGGTTGAGCGCCAAATGCTCCGATACTTGCTTCCGATACCTGGAACTTCCAGACAGAGGGAGATATCCCTCTGACCGGCAGTGCTGAGGGAGCATGGAGCCGGCTTAATTTCCTATCAGGAAGCCAAGCGGTGGGTTATAATGTGCTGCCCGGCTTCCTGACCAGTCAGGAAGCCGGACGGCACCTCATGACCCGTTGCCCAGCTTTCTGATTGGTAAGGAAGCCAGGCAGCCTCGGCAAGTAAAACCAGTGTTTTTTCGATAGAACACCGGCTTCCCAGGCAATCAGTAAGTGGCTGGTCGTGATCCCCCGCCCGACTTCCTGATAAACTGGGCACCGGTATCGATACTCAGTATCAGCGAGTACTGGAAAAAAACATAACATTACTCAATACTGAAAAAACGGTATCGGTGCATCCCTTATGTGTGTGTGTATGTATGTATGTATATACAGGTGAAACTCGAATAATTAGAATATCGTGCAAAAGGTGTGCAGTTTTTATTGTTTAGGACCTTTTGCCCTGCATTACAGGTTCACTTGGGCAATAGGCTCAGTATGGACAATGCACAGATTTATTTTACAATACCTTGTTTTATGCATTTGATGTTCTCCTGAATCTCACAGCTCCGCTCACAAATTGGAGAAGGAAGATGTTTTTCTGTAGACTGCTCAGAGAAAGCACGGCAACAAGCAATCAAGGTGCTGAAACATTTTAATGTTCGTGTCTCCCTATCCGATGTGTTCAGTCGCTGCCAGGTAAGCTGACCGCCAGTACTTCTCTAGAGTTGTATTTATCAATATTATAATGTTATGCACTTTCTTTAGAACTTCTAGTGGCCATGAGGACATTTAAAAAAAATAAATACATTTATTGCCACTATCCCTAAACTGCATTGGTATATTTTCTGCCAGGCTTCTCAATGTGCAGTTATTTCTCTAGAAGCTACCTTAGGTCATTAGAATATTCATGCAAGTTTTTTTGTACAGCAGTTATTATTACTTGAGCACTTGAACAGCCAGTTATGTGACCCAGGCACCTCTGCCAGACAACACAGCTTGGACACTTACTGCAGTATCATCGAGTTTGATCAAGTACACATATTAAACCTACTGATTGTACATTAAAGGAACAGTGGGACACTGAAGAAGTCTGTTTGGCTCCTGGTGTTGCCTTTCCCTCTCCTAGTCTGAGCTCTGCTATGTGGGTGATTACAAAACGTTTATTTTAGGAAAAACTGTTGTGGAATATTTTGAGGAAATTCTATATGAAATTAATATGTCTTCTGTAATAGTGAATAAATAGTATTTTTTTATTTTGTATGCTTCATTTGCTGATTTAGCAACGTAGAGGAGCAGATAGATATCTTTCCCTAACACCTCCCTCACAGTATAGATTCAAAGCAACAGGGACATTCTAGATATTTTAGACTCTCCTGTCTTTCCATGGGTTAAAAAAAGAAATACATGGGAAAGCTGTTCTGTGAAGAACATATTGAGTCGGCAGGCTGACACGAAATGTATTTTTTAGAACAAGTTTTTCTGGTTTGTAATCCAAACTGTATTGTTCCCCTACACTTGAAAGCTGAGATGAAAGCAAGAGGCGCTCAGAGGAAGCAATGACAACCATTGTCTGATTATTATTTATTTAAACCTTTTTATATACATATATTTTTACAAGAAAAGATAGATTTTGATGGTTATCTGGCATTTAGGTATGAAGCATAAATAACGTGTAATTACCCGCATGCTCAGCACTACGTGGAATTTACCAAGGGTGTGGATCGGATCCCATGCACAGACTGGAGAGACCCCCTCCTCCTGTAGAGTGACTGTAGGCGAGAAAGACAATCCCTCTGCCTGACAATTAGTTACATAGTTAGGCAGATAAAAGACCTGTGTCTGTCAAGTTCAACCTTAAAGAGACCCTGTCTGTCACCAACTAAATTTGCAGGTATTTGCAAGTATTTAAAATGCTTACTTGCAGTGTTTTTCCTTTCCACAACATATTTCTCTTTACTGTTCATTAAGGGACACAAAATCAGTAGTTATTCTGATATAATTGGGTTATACTGCTGCGTACAGGAGGTTTTGGACACTACCAGTCTTACCATTTAGCCTGTAATTTGCACCACGAATGTTCACCAAAGTTTTAGCTCCAAAGCTAGCCTGGCTATGCTCCCAGTATACTCCCATCATGGGATACCTTGATGACCACCTGTTCAGAGAACAGTCAGCTCAAACCTCTGACCTTCAATGCGGCACGGACATTCCAGACCCTTAAAAGGTTCAGTTGGATTCTGAACCTTTATAAATCAGCACTGGTTCCGACACTTCTTGGAATATCTGGGTCTAGTTCTAGACACGGCCCAACAAGATTTATTTTTGTCCTCAAAAAAAACTTGTCTCCGCTCCCAGACTCAAACTCTACGGTGCAGGGGCTGCCTAACTCTGTGATTCTGCATGAGCTATCTTAGCTTTATGGTAGCCTTCTTCGATGCAGTTCGATTTGCTCTGTTCCACTCCAGACCTCTACAACACAACTTGCTGTCTGTGTGGGACAGAGAGAGAGAGTGCAATCTCGTGACAAATCCATACATCAAAATTGAGATGGAGGGCGTTCTGGTGATTCTCATAGCGGCAGACTGGCCCAGGCAGATGTGGTACCCTGAAACATACATTTGCTCTCCCTTCCTAGCCTTTTAGACTTGAAGTAGCCAACCCCCTTCCCAGCTGGTTACTTACCATAGTAGTAGTGGTGATAGTAGTTGAAGCCTGCTTGGATTTTTTCCTTTTCCAGCCAAAATCATCCCTAGCCATGGCTGGGAGCCTTTATAGACCTGTTTGGGGTCGTCTTCTGGGGCTGGAGAAACTCAAGAGATTGCCCTATATAATTGTAAAGAAAGTTAGCAGCTGTGAGGGTGGTAGTTTGTCAGGAGAGCAAGGAAGGATGGATAACTGTACTTTTATTGACAGTACACTTACTCATAAAAAAAACACCAGTCATGAGAGAAGTAAAGGGGCTGTCATTGCTGGTTTACTTCTGAAAGTGCTAGCTGCCTGGATTATTTTGGCTTCATTATTGTTGAATAACACACCCAGAGCAAGGGTGCTGTAAATGAGTGTAAGAAAAATGTTAGAACTCCTAATCTCCATACTTGTCAGTGAATGTGTTGAAACCAGACAGCCAGGCAACTATTGTTCTTAAATGGAGAGGTCAGCAGTAACTGCATACATGATGGTAATTCTTCAGCATTGCATCCCTTTTTTGACAGCTTTGTTGCACAAATCGTAGTGTACACTGGTGATTGGGCTATGATTGTACCCCAGTTACATTGTGTTTGCATTGTGTTGTCTTGCCAGTGACACCTTGCCAACTGCAGAATCTACAAAATGTGACTGCCACTTTCTTCATTGGTCATTACCACACTGGTCGAAACACTTTGGAATCTAGCAAGGAAGCAGAAACTGAGTGGCACCTTGCTGGATCGGACATGGAGGTAGCAAAGCTGAAGGTCTTTTTTTTTTTTTTTTTTATTCACTGGTGAGTTGCCACCAAAGGCAGATTCATCCATTTTCATTTCTTCTTTTTTGTCAGGTATATATGAATGTTAAACTTAAAGGAGAACTATGAGGTGAGTGCTTTTCACTCACCTCATAGTTCTAGCCGACCTGTGACAATGAGACTGTCGCAGGTCGGCTCAGTAGATCGGGAGGTGAGCGAACATATACCGGCGTTCGCTCACTTCACGATCCTGTCACTGCTCTCTGACGTGACAGAGGGGGCAGGGGAGGGGCTGGATTCCCCCCTCCCCGTTCTGATCCGCCAGCGCTGACTGGCGGAACGGGGGAGGGGGCGGGTACAGCTGGCTCTGCCTCTAGATAGAGCCAGCTGTCACTCACGCAGCTGGGCGGATCTCGACATCGATGTCGGGATCCGCTCCGGCTGCGGCGTCTCCGTATACCGCGAGCTGTAGCTCGCGGTATACTGAGCTTTGGGTGACGGGAGGACGCTAGTTTTTGTTCTCCCGTTAACCCTCAAGGAGAACTATGGGGAAAAGCCCTGACCCCATAGTTCTCATTTAACCTGCATACTAACACTTAACATTAAAACCTTAATGCCCAATATAACCCTAAATCTTAGGTTCAGCTCACCCAAATGTGATATTTTAGTTATAGGTGCAGCCTTGTGGGCTGAGTTATCCCCCTGGCTTCTTATATATAGAGATCTCCCTGCCATAATGCCCTACACTATTACAGTATGTCCACCTGCCTATTTTGGATGTTCTCACCCACATTTTCCATAATGTGAAATAAATAAAAATCCAGCAGGGAGGATGGCCATAGTGACCACAGCAGAGATTCAAACTGAGGTACTCCGCGCAGAGAACTCCCTAACAGAGTCTTTGAGGGATAGAAAAAACTGACAGGTGGTTTAATCCTCCAATATCTAGTAGAGGTGCACCAAAATGAAAAGAATTTTCAGGCCGAAACCGATACCGAAAATGTTTTTTATTTTCATATTTTTAAATATTTTGTTTTTATTTTTTATAAACTTTTTATTTTTTTTTATTTTTTATTAATTCATTTTTTATTAAATATCTTTTACATTACTTTTAGGGGCTTCTGGGAAATATTAGGGGTCTAAACAGACTCATGATATTTCCCTTTTTAAAATAGAAAAAAAAAGATTTAGGACACAAAGTCTCTTTTTCTCTGTCCCCTGTTATCAATGAACAGGAATCCTCTATGAGTGTTCCTGTTCATTGATAACATGAGGACATGGTATGTTTACTATAACTACAACTATGAATGAACAGGAGGTGATGTAGATCACCCCCATTCATTCATAATTGAGGATATAGTCAACATACCATATCCTCAATTATGCACAAAGACTCGGCGATTACTGAATGTTTGTACCTTGCTCTCTGACACGCTGTCACAGGAGGCTGAGCGAGCGGTGTAGGGAGGAGAGCTCAGCCTCCTGTGACAGTGCGGCCTGTCTCCGCCCCCACACCGATCTGCCGGACTGTGATAGGCGGCTGAGCGGTGTGGGGGGAGAGACGCCGGCCGCTCACAGCGCTCTCCTCCCGCATCACTCGGCAGGCTGCACAGTTTCTCTCCTCCCCACTGGGACACAGAGCAGCGCCCAGCGGGGAGGAAAGAAACCTGGGATGTGCCGATGTATTGGCAGGAAAATGCCACTTTTGGCATTATGCCAAAAGTGCCATCTTCGGCCGATATGTTTCGGCGGCCGATATATCGGTGCATCCCTAATATCTAGCAAATGGTAGCTGACACCTGCCTAAAAGCACATTCTCCTGTGTCCACTATTGGAGAAGTCTTGGTGCCACAAACAACTGATTTTCAGAAATGGAGTCACTCATTCAAGATAAACTCTACACTACTGCCTTTACTTTACACCTTTAAAATACAGACTTGGAAGAGCATATAACTTGAGATAATGTATCCAGGCATATGAGCTCTTCAGGAATGTGCAGGAAAAGGTGAGCATTTTCAGGTCATTGTGCTTTTAAAAGATGCCTTCACCATGTAAACATCTGCCTAGGGCGACAACGCTTAGTGGGGTAAGCTTTAAAGTTCAAGTTCACCTTTCTCACAGTTCCTGTGTGCAACATATTTGCTGTACATTCTTTGTTTTGTCATGGAGTTTAAAGTAACCCTATCATGAAATTGTTCCGCTCAGGATGAGCATATGATGACAGTATGCCAAAGCAGAGTTTTAAAAATGATCAGTGGATCCAAATATAAAGGCAGCTAAAGTTACATGCAGATTTTGACTTTACTGTAAAGGTAAAGCTTGGGCTCAGCTGTGTTTCCATTGAGAATATTTCCCATTATTCCCCCTCACCAAGACAAAAAGTTTTGTATTCTCATATTTAGTCCCCAGGGGGGAGTTCTTAGTATATAGTCATGTGTTTTATAGCCTCTCTTAGTTCCATTGTTGAAAAAAAAAAAAAAAGACTGATATTTACAGAGCTCACTGACTCAAGCTGAAAGGACTACATAGCACTGAATGAGCCAGAACAATGAATCCAATCCAATGAATCCCATTACCACTAGGTATACGTATATACATTTCTGAACAAGACATGACCCTGTGGGAATCCTGTGTCAGTGCACCTATTATTAAAAGTTTATGTGTGAAACAGAGGTCTTGTATAAAAAAAACACCTAAATACAAAATAGAACTGACCCAGTTTTCCCTTTTAAAGGCATAATAGCTAACAATCAATCCTTTCGTTTCAAACTTGTCGTGATAAACTGACCGGCAAAAGGGTATTTTTGGTTTCCGTGGCATTTTACATAGCAGCATGACCATTATCTACAAGCAAATAAATCCAGATTAATGCTATTCCCTGTTCACTTCTGAATTCCAAGTTCAGGTCGTCTACACTGACCCTCCAGGCTCAGCTCAGCGTACTGGCTCCTTCCCACAGACTGTCCCCTTCTCCCCTGCCAAGATCTCGGTATCTTCACAGAAGCAGCAGAGCGTTATGGTCAGGGATCGGGAAATTAGCCAAACCTGGGGTCCTTAAACTCTGTCCTGTAATTGCTCCCCTTGATACTTCAGAGGAGCAGATATTTTGTTCCTTGCTCCCTTTACCTTTTTCTGCTGCAATCAGAGCTTCTGGGTAATACTGCATGTGCTCTAGTGATGCAGTACGGTTTTCTAGCAAAATCTATGCATTTAAAAATCCTGCTGGAATCTGAGCATACAAAAACTCATCTCAGTGTGTTCTCTAGTCTGTGAGCTTAATGAAGCCTCCCCCGCATATGTAGTATAAGAGTGAGGTCCCACCACTTACTAACAGAGACTGCTGTCACACTCAGAATCAGTATGTAAAGTCTGCGGAATCTGTGAGGGGCAATTTTAGACTTCGGAGAAGGTAAACAAAAGCATAAACCCTGTAACTACAAGGTCATAACAGAAAGAAGAATTATGAGTAACGAAGAGGCTTTATACTATCCTTTGCAGTGGCCCGTTTGTTAAAAACCACTGTGTTGCTGCTCCTTGGCCACTGCATGTTTTCCACACTTCTGGTCCCATATGGTCAGGTTAAATAAAGTGCTCTGGTCCACTCTTTTCACTCTGTTCAGCAAGCTATACATATTCAATATACATTGTGTTAGGGGCTCTTGAGAAACTATGAGAACACAGGGAGATGAAAAATCAGGCTGTGGACATTCAGATCATCAAACCACTGTGACCCATTGCATCTTTTCTTTCCCAGCTTGGACAACTTTTGGATGCTTGCTTAGTGGAGTGACTGGTCTAGACTAGAGATGAGGGATCTCGTAGAATGTGCACACATTGTGCAAAATGTGTGCATGCTGTAATCAACTCTTGCAGGAATGCTTCTCATCTCACTGGGTTCTCTTCAACAGCATTTCTCATTTGCTATGACTGATGTGAAAGGTTCAGTACTAAGAAGTCCCTTAAGGCCCGCCAAGCAGATTGAAAACTGACTTGGAAGGTTGAATGTGATTGTTGATGCAGGAAGCTTAGAGAAAGGAAGTTGCACATCCCAGCCTTCAGGAATTATATACCTACTGCCCTCTGTAGAGCGGCAGGCGTATGCACAGAATTCATATTAAATTGACTCTGGCACGAAGTCTTATATGTAAAAGGGGAAGAAGATAAGTACTGACCTTTCAGGTGAGCTCTTGGCACTGCTACCATCCGACACTTCCAGGTGTGTCGGATAGCGTGTCCATCACCAGCCACTGTGGTTCCTCCCACCGACCCTTACATCACTAGAAGATAAAATAGTGACGGGGGGTCGGTGGGAAGATCCACAGCGTCCAATAGGTGACATGCTATCTGACCCACCTGAGTGTGTCGGACAGCAGCAGCGCCCTGCGCTTACCAAAAAGGTGAGTATCTTCTTTTGCGTGCTGCATCCTCTTCCATTTGAATGAATGTTCTCTCATTGTCCAGTTGCAATGTTTACTCAGTAACATTAGTAGCTCACTGTATACTTTTGCTAGTTTCCTGAAACTGATTTTTTTAAACGCAAGCACATGTCATAGCTCATTAATGCAACCCTTATTATTCTATACCTTTCTGGTGTGACCCTGCCTAATGCAACATGGAGAGTTTCAGAGATCTGTCACATAATTCTAATAAATAAAATGGATAATTGACAGACATGATGGAGGAAATAGGCAAGCTTTGTACAACCACAGATTGTACCTCCTGGAATTGTCTCAGCTGTAAAATCCATTTAGGTTACTTTTGGATCATTTACTATTATAGTGACGGAATATGGAGATGAAACCACCCGTGCACATGGCACCCAGCACAGCCTGTAGATCTCATGTTCCCAGTCAGTTCCAGAAGACATACCTCCTCACTGACACTTCTGGCTTGCTGTGTGTCTTGGTCTGTCTTCTGTTTCTGTCATCTTTCAATGTCGTTTCCTGTTTCCTGTACATTGCAGCATCCTCACAGTACAGAGAAAATTATAACACCCAAAACTTCTCATAGTTTTCACAGTTTGGAGTGTAAATCATCCCTTTCTATTTTTTCGTTTTTCTCAGCTTGGCTATAACTGTCATTGAGCATGTGCAGACATGTCCTAATACTGTGGCCTATTGGTAGATGGGTTAATCATAGACATCTATGATTAAGTCCAGGTGGTGAAACGCGAAAGAGGTGTTGTATGGGAGAGACCTTTTGGTGGTGTATATGCAAAAATCTAAAACATTTTACTCAATTCACTGCAATAAAAATTGGATTTTATGGACATCAGTTATATGCAGCTGATCTTTTGGGAAGTGAGAGCACACTATAGCCTGCACCCGATATATGTCCTATAGCGAAGTCGGAGATGGAATTGGAGCAGTGAGTCTTGGTGGCTTTTTATTGGTAGAGGGGCTCTCACTACAAAGCTTTGGTTTGGGCTTGGACACGCATAGCAGCTCCAGGAACAAATGAGTATTTTCCAGCTTGGCACTAGGCCGCAGCATTGTGGATCACCTGGTCAGAAGTACTAGTAAGTAATGCTGTACACAGGGCTACACAGGTACACAAAAGAGTGGAAACCTTTTGTAGCAAAAGTGCACCTGTCTTGGTCAGGAGAAATAATGGACATTCTTTGTACGTAGCAACTATGTAAGTGGTTTGCTGATAACTGTCTAAACTAGTTTCATTCGTATTTTCCATGTTTTAAGAATACCACTTAGGAGGTGAACAAACCCGAAGACCAATCATGACAAGGCATCTATGCTCTTTCCTGTAACCTCTACTCCTAGTAGCCACAGCATGGTGTGGTGTCTTGTAATCATACCATTGTATCATGGGCCATACAATTCTGATTTTCCATAAAATCAGCCAGAACTCTATGAAGATCAGTTTAAACTTTCCATCCCCGCAGTTAGCATGAATCTGGTGAGATTCTTTTCATATGTCATATACAGTATATGATAGAATTGTGTCAGAATCGGGGCAGTGTGGTGGCTAAGAGGTTCAGTTTCTAGGCAGAGCTAGGGACTTGCAGTTAATTCTCAACCGAGGCACTCTATATGGTGTGTAAATGTTTTCCCTATGTTTGCATGCTTTCCTCAAGGGATTATGGTGCCGTCCCGTAATCCAAATTTGTACTGGTAGGTGGTAAGTTGAAAATTGAAGCCAGAGATGCACAAGCAAGACATAGCCTGTCTGTAGTTTAAATGTCTATGCAGGCATTACCATAGTGCACACATCCACTCCCTGTTTTCTGTAATCTGGAGACCTGTGAACCCCTGTCTGTGATGCAGGAGGGCTGTTCCCAGGCACAGCCAATACACACTCCTTGTTGTCTCTCACATTTAGAAATCACAGTAGTTTCTCACAGCCACCAATCAGATTCACACCTTTCTTGGAGATTTGAATGTGATTGCCGATGTAGAAAGTAGATAGAACATTTTAGAATATATGCTGTAGGAAGTATACTTGCAGGGAGCCTGTGAGGTGCTATGTGGATCCTGTTTATAGGGGATTACAGAGAACTCTGACCAAAGTATGCTGGGTGAACATTTCATTTAAGAACAGTTGCACTATTTGTGGGATAGCTGTAGAAATTCCCTGATTGGTCTCACTTGTCATTCGGAATGTCCTGATTTGCTCATTTACACAGAAAGGACCTCAGTAGTAGTCGAGTGTTGGAAACATGTCACAGTTCAGCTCTGTATGGGAGCCTTTCATTCTTAAAGCCTTCATCCTGTTTTGTTGACGGTTCTTTCAGTTCTAGGTCTTAGTCCCAATTTATAGCAAGAGGACGGACACAACACAAAGGCATTGCGTTTCTTTAGCCACTTCATGGGTGAATATTTGGTCTCTTTCTGTCCCTGAGGTGGGGGCTTGTTCACAGGGCTGTTAAAGAGACTGGTGCATTTCCTTTGAAGGCTTAATTACCTTCCAATTAGTTAATGAATAAACCTTCCCTGTTCGTTCCCCACAGGCCAGGGAGAAGAAAAAAAAAAGAAACTCTCTTGTTGAAGTCGCAGAAAATCTTACTTTACACACCTCTCCCCTCCTGTGCCCCATCCACGACGATCCATTTCGCTAAAATCTCAGCTCAAAGGCTTCTCAGCTCATTGCATTGCTATTTAATCCCAATGGCTCCAGGGCAGCGTTATTGTATATGCCCGGCCAGCCCAGGTGTGCTAATAATGTCCCCGCACTGCATGAACACAGAGGAGTGACAAGCTCAGGTATCCAGGCATCAGGTAAGGGGCCCTCCTGCAGCATTTCAGGGAGAACAGACTAAGGAAGGACAGGGCTGCAGAGTCAGAAAAACTGCAACAAAGGAAGACAAGGCTATATACATAGTTAGATTGCATTTATGAAAGCAAGTGATGCAGCCTTTTACAATGCACCCAGATAAAAGTGTTGTACAAAGTTTCTGATTGTTGTAAGCAGTCCCTATGGCACAGAGGTTTCTGTGTTCCTTTACCGACAATAAGCAGGTCATTTTCTCTTTTTAGTGAGGGAAAATGGAGTCAAAGTTAACCTGCCACATGTATTCCGTACCCTCTGAACAAAACACAAAGAAAAAAAAACCCTTGTGAAAGAAGAAACTTTATACTTATTAATCCGATGGTCACTACTGTGTCCTATAGTGATATAGGGGTCAGTGGGAGGAACCAGAAAGCACAGCATGGGTCACACTATCCGACACACCTGTAAGTGTTGGGTAACAACGGTACCCGGAGCTCGGCAAGAAAGCAACGTTTCAACAGAAGACCTGATTTACTAAAATGAACCT
This sequence comes from Nanorana parkeri, assembly GCF_000935625.1. Classification (NCBI taxonomy): domain Eukaryota; kingdom Metazoa; phylum Chordata; class Amphibia; order Anura; family Dicroglossidae; genus Nanorana; species Nanorana parkeri. Next base: position 1,065,650 of record NW_017306519.1, on the reverse strand, counting down.
GTATGCATGAAAAGCATCCATTTGTGTAGGAGAATATAAAAATTGGATGTTTAAAAAGTAAACACAGGTGCACTTTATCTTCCCTCACTTCGTGCTTTTGTAAATCAAATGCAGGTCTTGTCTAGGAGCAAATGCTACACGATGCCTGTTGACTTTGTGGGTAAGAAAATCCTACTCCAAACTATAATTTAATATCACTTTGTTATGGGGACCTGACTTTCCTTGACTTCACAGCCAAGCTCAACAACTACCACCCCTTTGTCCAATGAGATTACCTTGGTGGCCAGTAATCCTACTGTAACTAGATGGGGAGGGGGGAGAACATTACTTAAAATGGACCATCTATGGTTGAAGGGCAAACACAAATTGTAATGACTACACCCGTCAATGGCCATCGACAATCATAGCTACTCTGTTCAGGCCCCGTTCACATTGAGCGATTTATCGCGCGATTTTTGTAGCGATATCGCTCATATTTCCGCACTATATCGCTCTATGTAGCTTCACCAATACAATTCAATGTAGCTGTTCACATCTCGTCGCTCAATGTCGCTCAATATCGCTTGTAGCTCGTCGCTGGTAGCTTGTCGCTTCTACATGACCCTTTTTTAGAGCGATTTTGAGCGATATTGCTCCTGATTGCATACAGCCCAATAGGAAGATGTCGCGCGACACGTCGCTCAATGTCGCGCGATTTGCATGTCGCTCAGTGTGAATGGGGTCTTAGAGAGGCCTCAGCTTTTGCTGACTCAAAGCTTAGGCCCCGTTCACATATAGCGACATACCTTTTGCAGCGGATCCGCACGGCCGGGATAGCGCGACTTTCGGGGCGACGTTCCAGCGACGGTAGCGCGACCTTCCCCGTCGGGCTCCATAGAAAAAAGTAAAATCGCGCAAAATCCGCCGAAAAAAGGGTCCGGTAGAAGCGACTTGCGACCGCGACGAGCGACGCGCGACATGGAGTTAAGACAGCTCCATTGAATAACATTGGCTGGGGACTTCTCGCGATATCGCGCGGCAAAAATGCGCGATATCGCGGCGGAAATCGCGCGACAATTCGCTATATGTGAACGGGGCCTTAGCTCTTCTCCCACCTTAGCTGAACCTCACTTCAGCTATTTAAAAATCATATGCAAGAACCTTTATTGGACACTGAGGCTGGGGCACTGGATTTTTTTTAGGGTGGTAGACAGAGTACCCAGGATCAGGCTCATTGAAAACTATTTTGAGGCTGCAAAACAGTCCCTGCAGCTTGCCTGTTCTTTAGCCATATTGATGATGTCTACAGTTACCTTGTATGACATATTGACTTTAAGTGACAAATGTAAAAACATCTATTCTAGGGTAAACACATTCTGTTCACCAAGCTAATCATGTTTGCCAGAAGGATTGAATAAATGTAAAACTTGAAGCGACTTCCCTTTTCTAAAAGCCGTATTTAATGGTGTGCACAACATAAAGTTGCTCAGTAACTCATAACAGTCAATCAAATTGCACCATCAGTTTCGATCAGCCGATGAATTCAGCCGATTGATGATTGTTTGGCATGGGATATTGTATTTTACACTTGGCACTTACTCTCAGTAAATACACTTGTGAATATGTGCTGTTTCTGGGTTTACCCTTCCATCACAAAATAGAACCTTAGCTTGAGGGAGTCCATCTTTTTTTTATTTCCTGGCACATTCCTGAAGAGATAATTAGGCAATGTCAGCTTGGTAAGCATTGTACCTCCTCCCACGGCCGGGCATTGTTTCTTGGCCCTTTGAACGTGGTGGCCATGAATAAAGGTTATAAATTCCAGGCCTATTCAAGCAGCCGCCACCCTCTCCTCCAGTTCCTCAATCCATCTTACAGAACTGTGGTCACTTTTATTGAGGCCTCCTCATTTCCATCTTTAAGCAGCCACCTTGTACCCGCCCCTTTCATTTGTACAGAGATTTTAGTGCCCTCAGGCTACAGTTTTAGGAACAACTTTTGTGCACATTGCCAGAGGTCATTGAAATGGAGCTGCCTAGCCACCAGTTAGTTTAGTCAGCGAGGCAGTGTTAGAGCAACAGTATTACATACAGTGCAATAACCCAAGGCAACTATTTAGGAATAATTTTATCAATTGAGAATTAGGATCGGAGAGTTTATGCACCTTCCAGGCCATGTATGTCACTGTAGACACTTAGAGAAATTCACTAAGGTTGTGCAATAAACAGAACTATGTCCTGACTTGTATAACAGCAAACTTATTAGGACGTGCTAGAATACTTAAAGATAAGGGTCTAGATTTGATGGGAAGAGTTGACTTAGTAGAGCATAAAGCTAGGTATATTGCAAATATGAATAATGTACAGCAATCTGAATAAAAGATATCCATGTGAAATTTACTATATTAAGGGCCCATTTACACCACATCCAGATCATCTCCAGACCAGACCAGATTGTTTCCAGACCCAAAATGCATCCTAATGTATCCCTATGCTATTTCTGGCCTTTGTTCACACCTGCGCAGTTCGTTCCAGACCAGAAAAGTACTGCATGTCTCATTTTTTCTGGTCATTTCTAGAATGCACTGGACCTGCGGACAGGTTCACACCATTTTCTGGACCAGATCTGGTCCGGAAAATGGTGTGAACCTGCCCTAAAACAAAACCTGCAATTTGGCATAGTAATGGGAACATGCTATAAAATGTAGATGCTAATTCTATGTTTTGGACATTTTTTATGCTGTACAAGGGTCCACTGTATTGGCATTACTAGAAAAGACGTAAGCTGCATGTACGAAACACTCTCCTCAAATCAGCAGTTATTGCGGTACATATGGAGTTAAGTGCACAATGTGGTCATAGTGACTGCACTGTGATCACAAAAAGAATGCCGAAATTGCATCAAATTGCTGTGCTTGTCAAAGTGCACCGAAAGCAGCTCCAGATGTGTCCAGCGTTTGGTGGTCAACATTTACATGTACGCTTGTTGTGTGGTCCCCATGGTAAATGGATGCAGTTGTGGAATTTTCATATTTGTTTTGTAGAATCGAGTGGCATCATATGGCATGAAGCGCTCTGTGCCTCATGCAGCAAGTAAGTCGCTGCAGAGTAGGCTGCATTCTTTGAAATTGTCAGCCCTTGTCGGGACATCTCAAACATTTTCAACTGTATCCAGTAGGCCTCAAGCAGTAATGGTTTAATTGGGAAATAATGTGAGATTGGTATTTATGTTCAAGTGAGAGCGCAGCTGCTCATTAACCAGCAATCAGATCAGCTGGGAAACAGTACATTCCATTACACTGACAAGCATGCAGTACCGCATTCTGACCAGAGATGGCACTGTAGCTACAGATTGTGGACAGATCTCCTACAAGACCGAATATTGATGTGCCTGATTTAACCCTAGCTTGTCTAGACATCATTAAAGACCATCATATTCAATAACTATATTAGAAGTTCTACTCTAATGAAAAAGCAGAACGCTGTTTTAAAAAAGCACTAAGCAAAGCTAGTTAAAGTGTATCTTTAGCCAAATATAGTAGTGAATGGTTAAAACAGGGGTAGGCATTAGGCAACCTTGCCACTCCAGCTGTGGTTGAAACTACAAACCCCATCATGGCTCTGGGAGTCATGCCTGTGTCTGTCAGAGTCTTATAATGCTTCATGGGACTTGTAGTTCCACAACAGCTGGAGTGCACAGTTGCCTACCCCTAGGTTCGAACTTCTAAAAGTTTTTTTTGCTGCCCGTGTGCCTGCTGGGTGAGATCCTTTTCACTTCACATAATAGGAAGCAAAAAAGGAAATCTCTCTGCAGTGAAGGGCTAACCCACCTTAGCTGCTGTCACCGGAAATAAGCGTGCCTTATAGATTTTCCTTTCTGGTCTTTTTTCCAGTGCTTTCAAGTTTTAGATTTTCAATCACTCCCAGCAATGACAATGGTCACCAGGACAATTGGAGAGGGGGCGAATCTCTCCAATGAGGGCACAGCCCACATTAAATAACTGACGGGGTTTCTAAGGGCCTGTTCACACCAGATGCAGTGCGGTCCGGCCCAATTCTGGCCAGAACGCACTGCCTCGCATTCCAGCCGGCTCACTTTTTTTGTGGGGCAGCAGGGGGGGGTGGCAGGCCATTGAAGTGAATGGCACCGTAGTCACGCCCTCCAGCCGCAATACAATCGCCACACGGGATCGCAAGGCACATTATGCCTGCGTTTCGGTCCGATTAAAATGCTGCAAGCACTATTTTGATCGCATTGGACCGGACCGCAGGCACAAATTTGTGTCCCTACCCATTCCACTGGCATAATCTGATTCTCAGCAATTTACACTGAGCAGAATTAGAAAGCTTTGTATTGTGTCATCAGAACATACCCCCATCTCTAAATCAGGCCTGCTCAACTAGAACATATTAGACAGGATGAAAGGCAATGCATTTGCTTATATTTTTATTTTTTTTCCATATGTGGGGGATTGTTGGCGATCTCTGAAAATGTATTTTATTGCAAATGGTGCTTAGCACAGATCTTTAAAGTGGGCCTGTTAGAATAGAGATAAAGGAACTGCTATTGCTGACTTGCTTTTACCTTGATCCTAGTGACTTAGAGCAAGCATGCAGCCAGTGAAGACCTAAACAAGTTTAAAACCCTCTTCCAGCAAGCAATCCTGGATGTCAGGCCTGGAGTCTGTACTTTTCAAAACAAGGCAGCAGTAGCAGCCACTGTTCTGTACTGATAGGTTGTCTTTAAAGTACATTAATACTGTCACATGAAATGAGTTCTATGATTTTCCATACATGGAAGTACCAGGTTTGTTCTTTGCTCCCATCTGCTGAATGGAGAAAAGAAAAGCTGTATATGGGTTGCTTGGAGGGGCACATTAAAGTGAACCTGTTGCTTTGATGTGCATGGGCAATTCTCATGTTTTCGTTAGGGATAAAGTTCTGAAGAGGGCCACAAGTGGTTCCAGTTCCTGGGCAGAGAACAGTTCTACTTCATCTGCTCGGATGTGAGTGCAAGCTAACACAACCGAGCCATGCAAAGGAGCTTATAGGGCTGATGCTTCCCTATGTATCTTCTGCTCTTTGTAATGTCCCATCACAGAGAAGTGACTCTGCGTTGTCCATATAACTTTCTTGCTCAGTTCTTCTGTGGGGTCCTTTGTGAGAGCAGCATTCCACTTGAGCAGTATAGAAAGGGGGGTGGTAATTGGTCTGCACCGCCTTAGGAGGGAACCCAGTTACAGCTTTGGTTTCTGTGACCCTACTCCTGCATCCCTGCAGGTTACTTTAAATGCTGAAAGTTCATGTTTCCTTGGAATGAAGCTTTAAGCTGTTCATAGTGACATGTAAATCTAAAAAGGATTTGGTTTCGTGTAGGATATCAATTTACAGACAGCCTGATATAGCTGGGACAAAGATGGTAGAGGAGCTCAGACCCAGCGAACTTAGCCAGGCCAGTAACTGCCGCCAACTCGCCTCTAGCTACGCTCTGAGTCCAGCCAGCTGAGAAGAGATCCAGCTGTTAAGTTTATGACACGCAGCTGTAAGATTGTCCTTGACACTTTCCCTTCCGATTTCCCTGGTCTCCCCACTCCCTTGTGTCCTAATTCTCTTCTTCCAATTAAACTGCAAGCTTCCTATTTTTAACCCCTAATGTGCCTGCACAATGGTACACGTAAAACACAAAATAAACCGTTAAGGAAAGAGAGTTGAGTATAGGAGAGTTCCATTGTTCCCTGCCAGTTATCTTTTAAAAAGGAACCATGGACATACAGCTGATTGTACAGCTAAAGCACAAATGCTTCCATTTTCCCTGCCAAAGGTGTGCACATCGTTGCACATATTCTCTGCTGGGCTATATATTGCAGCATGGAAAAAAAAAAGAGTAACAATGCTGTTCATAGAGTGTAAAGCTCTGAATTATGGTTCCACTACCTTACCTCCTGCCTGCTTTTTGGTCTTCTAGTTATGATCACCACTCTGGTGGCACAACCTGTGCCTCTACCTCCTGAGCCCCAAGTATCACCCCCAAACTCATCAGCTCACTAATTTATGATAATGGGTTTGGGGGTCAAAGCCTAAATAAACCATTTATATCCTTCATCATTGACATGCCAATGTTCTGTGTCATGTCATTCAACAAATAAAAGTCATAAAGGACATAGGTGGACATTACTGACATATTACTGAAAAGCTTCCGACTCGAATTACATAGGTACAAAATACTCGGGATAAGGAAAACGTTTTTCTTTGTTCGGATGGAAGCCAGTGAGCTTAGTCAGTATGTTTTCAGATTGTCAAAGGAATACGTATTACCCAGAAAAAGCCACACAACTACAGGGACAGCACAGAAGCACTATGCAGCTAGTTTGTGATTTAAGTTGGCCCAGAGACCAGGGTGCTGAAAAATGGCATTGCTGTGCTGTCCACTCATCCACAAACAGATTCAGAGTTGCATTCTAGAGCAGTGGTCACCACCCTCTCGGACCTCGTGGACCACTAAATTCATAATTTTAAATCCCGCGGACCATTAATATGATTTTTTTTTAAAAAGCACACACACGAGAATATATTTATAGACAAGTTAACAACAAATATGAGAATATATCTATATATATATACATACAGTATATATACACATACATAGGTGCGGGTGTGCCTGCAGGAGTGTCAGTCCTGGTGGCGGGAGGGAGCGGTGCTGCCCACCCTGGCCCAGTAATAATGTTAATTGTTTCCCTCCCCTATCGAATCTGCTGCTGGCGGCACCCGGGGGACACATGCCCCTCCTAGCTTCAGCACTGCCCCCAACCACTCCCGTGCCTCCCCTACCCCCACACTGAGCCACTATTACCTGGCTTCTCCCCACTTTTTCTGTGTCCCGCTGCCTGCTCAGTCCAGGTACTGACGAGATGCCCCGCCTCCTGCAGAGCCCACCCTGTACTGAGAGCCGAGCATTCCTTGTGACAGCCGCTGCTTGAGTCAGTGAGAGGCAGCCCCAGTGCCTCCATGCCACTTCAATGATGGCCCAGCCTGCACGACATCAGAGGGGCCCGGGGGGCATTTGCAGACCACCAAAATTCTTTTTAAGTATATGTTTCATTGTATTTGTGCACCCACTGTGCCCAGGTGAGCCAGAAGTTCATTGATGCAAAGTGCCAGTCCATTTCTGCTCCACAAGTAAGCAAGATGAGCAAGACCTTGCAGTGCCAGTGTGCCAGGTTTCCGCAGTGATATCCCTTACAGTGCTTAGCCCTCTGACACATCAAATTCAGTTGTATTATGCAACAACATCCTTCTGTGTATGGCCAGCTTGAAGGGTAGCTTTGCCTCAACTTGACATGTGATTGGTCCTGGCAAATTGGGGAGATGGGAAGATATCAGTACAAAACAGAAATGTCTGTTATGGGTGGACAGAAAACTCCACACAAAGCCCAAATTACAAAGTGCATTCTTTATCTTAAGTGGAAAGGGGGGTGGAGAGAGCTGCTTTGATGGCATTGTGGATGTTCAATTACAGTACACACCTGGGCACAGTTTCCATAATAGTTGGTTGAATGACACCAGAGGTCCTGCAGATGTCGCCATGTTTTCTGGTGTAAAGCAGAAATCACCAGCACTCAGTAAATATCTTTGATGTCCATTTAATCGGACCAATGGTCATGTACAAAATAGCGACGTTTCGGGACCGCACAGGATCCCTTCATCAGGGCGACGATGTAACAAGTCAGTCTATATCAATACAGCTGTATGTTGCATCGTGCCATCCGTGATTGTCACTGCGAGCACCACTACAAGTACTTGGGCCGGGAGCGCTGTGAGGAGTGCAGAGGGACTTACTATTTTCTACGATGTTTTCTGGTGTCACATGTTGGATCAGAAGAGTTGGCCAGATTAAAGCAGACAAACAGTTAAATATATTGATAAAAAAAACTTGTGAACTGCTTCAGCTATTAAAGGTAACCCTACCAAGCAGCACAGCCAGGCCTCTGACATCATTTTTCTCTACTACATCTAAGCTATGCATCTTGAAGGTGCAGTGCCAAGCTGATGAAGTTATCACTGTGGTCACTGTGCTCTTTCCTCCTATTAGTGCTGTAGAATGCAGTAGAGCCCCCATGGTCAGGCTCACATTGATGGCCTTTGTTTGCATTCTGTTTGGCAGAGGATTACAGGAAGCCAATAAACAGCTTCAAATACTTTTTCCACCTGTATGTAAACATACATTAGGTCCCCCTTGACACGAATTTATTTAGAATGGCACCCCAATGTATAATAGACTAGGTGCCAATAGACCCACACTACTCTACAACATACATACAAACATTGGCAGCCTTTTCATGTTGTAATGCACCACAATGGAACGGGTAGGTATGAAGGGGCCTGGAGTTCAGTACAGGAAAGTACATATACAGTACAGTTATACACTGGATTTTTGTCATTGACTAGAGTTCTGTAATAGAAAAACAAGGCACTCGAGTGCACCTTGCAGCCCACGACCCTCCAGTCATCAACTATCTGAAAAACTACAGATGTCTGCTTGCTGTGCGTTCATCAAAGGGGCATGCTGGAAATTGTTGCTCAGCTGCACAACTGCAAATTGGCGTGCTCTAAAAACAAAGAGATTATTAAAAAGCAGAGTTATGGAAAGTTCCCGGGGGCAGCATGTTTTATCAGCTCAATTGTTGTTACATGAGTAGTTGGCTCCATGGTGGGCACTAGCGAGTATCTGTCTCCCAGCCTCCCAGGCAAATGACAGTCCGCGGCACAAAGGCTCACAAAACTGCACGGGGCCAAAATTTACAGACTGATGGCAGACAAGAAACACCTGGTTCCCACGATCTCACCTTTTTAATAGAGGGTGAAAAATCCCAGGCCTCGATCCCCAGTCTGAGTATAATCCCTGATATACAACATCTGTGCTGAACATGCTTTTTTAATTCTATTGTGTCCCATTTGAAATGATCTTGATGACTGTGGTGCATTTATAATACATGAGTAATATTTGTAATGTGATAATTGACCATCAATTACAGTCAGACAGTAGAGCAGTCATGGATGGTATTAAAGGGAACTATGCAAGTTCTATTTGATACACATGGGAAAAAGATCATCTTTATCTAAAAAGTCCTATGAAAGTGTGGTCATGGCTTGAAAACAATGACCTGCCCATGTGGCTCATATCTTACCACAAAGCGCTGCGCAAACTGTTGGCGCTATATACAGGTGAAACTCGAATAATTAGAATATCGTGCAAAAGTAATTGCAGTAAGTGCTGCAAAAGGGGCCCAAACCAAGTACTGAGTACATATGCATGCTTGTACTTTTCAGAGGTCCGATATTGTTCTATGTACAATCCTTGTTTTATTGATTGCATGTAATAATCTACTTTTTTACACACACACATATACACTCAGTGTACAGTCATAGCATGCCTCAGTGTCTGAATTACTTTACCTCCCGCCCGTGTGCATGCACAGGAGTTTTTGTCATCTTGGCACAGCACAAGCAATGGACAATGATGCGAGCACTCATGAGGGAGCAGGTTTTGACAACAAGTATTGATGACTAAACAGGTTTGCTCTCTGTTTAGTAGTGCAGCACAATGGTTTACCTTGCCAATACTTGAGATTAAAGGAGTTCCTAAAGTCCCAGCATATACTATCCTGTTATAACATCAGCTTTATAATAGGAATACATACTAGACTTGTTTTTGATAATGCAAAAAAACTTGGAAAAAAACCCTTTTATGTAGTAAGTGCTGCTTCCATCTGCCCATCACTTTCAACAACGTCCTTAACAAGGCTGGGTTCACACCTAGGCGTATCGAATATGCCGTGCGTTTTTACCGGTAAAAAACGTGCGACAACGCGTGTTTCCGAGGGCTACCTGGCTGTATCCCAATGGATACGCGCGGCAAATACGCCCCAAAGAAGCTCCTGTACTTCTTTGGGCGTAGGGCGTTTTGCAGCGCGTTCCTACATGCAGTAAAATGCCCAGGTGGGAACCATGCCCATAGGCAATCATTGGTTTTCAGATGTTGAGCGTTTTACAGAGCGTAGGAACGCGCTGTAAAACGCCCAGGTGTGAACCAGGCCTAAATCTGAAGTCCAGGCAGAACAGCAAAACACACAGTTGCTTATCTGATAAAAGATTTGTAATTCTGTCCAGAAGCTTTCTGTGATTTATACACAAATGCCAGACAGCATAGCCAGAACGGTGACAACACTTTCTCTGTTAGAGTTAAGGAATACAGTGGTGTCACCTCCCTGCCTCCAACCTGCTGATTGTAGAATGAATCAGCAAAAAGCTGGTAAGTTATTAATTCTTCTCTTTTTACCGATCACCATGTTCTCTTTCAGTACATGTGCATGCAGCTGAGCTTGATTGGCTCTTAGTGCTGCCCCTCCTTCTCCTAATCTAATTGGGACAAATTACAGGGTGCTGATATCAAGGCAGATCCAGCGGCTCATATTAGTTTTAGGTTTAAAAAATGTACAACTGCATTAAATGGTATTTTTATATTTGCCTTGAGATTATCATTAAGATTGGTTTTAATAATAAACCTTTCACTATTTAACTACCTAAAATCTTCGCCCCAAGGGCCTGACTCAAAAGAAAATTGTGGTTGCTGTGGGTTACTTGGCTTTGCATATCATCGTTCCTCCTTACACTGCATTATTGAGCAAGCCTTCATAGGACTGGAATGAGTGGGAATATTGAAGGGGAAAGAATGCAGATACCTGATCTCGGACGCTATCTCCGTTTCTTTTCCCATGTGTGATATTAGCCAGAGCTGTCCTGTCCAGCAGTTGTATCTCCTCTCCATCCTCAAGTTCCTCTCTCACGCAGACATTGAATCCCCTCATCTCTCCCTCCTTCGTCTGCCCTCGGGGCCAAAGTCATAGTTCACCAACAATGTCACCCACATCGCAGCTTTCTGTGTCACAACCCCACTTGGCCCAGCGAGGCCATTCACATTAGACTGTGCCATGTGTGCCGGTTTGAATTTCAGGACATGCCGGCCTAGCAGGCAGCTCCCTCTACATCTGGTCCTTATGTTAAGAATTTCTGGACTTGAGAATTTTACAGTTTTACAAAGCAGAGTAGAGTCTTTCAAAAGCAGAGTGTATCTACAAGCCCACTTCCATCACAAACATAAAGAATAAGGTTTATACCAACATTTTAGTATAATAGACAGAGTTGTATGAATCATTCCTTTATGCTGTTGGGTCAAAAGTGCATCCAGAACCACCAGAGCCATTAATGTGATCTTAAAGTCAAAATGCTGATTAAAAACATGCTGCTCATTGATGTTTACAAGTTTTAAACTTTCTACAGAATCAGTTGGTCCCCTGAGCACTGGTCCTGATATCCTGTTTTAGGCTGACCCCTTACCCTTGCAGGGTACTATGGAGTCTCCCTTGTGTGTGCTAGCAAGCACTGTGTGCCACCACAAACACACAGGCACAGCAGTGTAAGCTACTTCCCTGCTCTTCCTTCCTCCCACTTCCCTTCTCCAGCCTAGTAGATGGACAGTTCCTGGAGACTCTGCTCTCCCTTGTGACGTTGTACTGGACAAGAAGTTCAGGGAAGCAGAGCAGAGAGGGTTGGAGCCAGCTATTTGGGAACATGATGACTATAAGTGCTTGGGCAAAACTTTAAAGAAATATTTTACTGGGCAATGTCTATTTGGTCTAGTCCCATTTAAGAGGCTTTGAATGGAGCTCTATCACCAGCTGCGAATCCGGCTCCATGCCAGTCAGGAAGCCTGGTGGCGTGTAATGGCTCACCATCTGGCTTCCTGATTGGTTGGGATGCTGGCAAATCAGGAAGCCAGTCAGCTAATCGTTACCCGCCCCCAGCTTCCCGATTGGGCAGAAAGCCCGCTCCATGATTCCTCGTCACCTGGTGACGTGGGAGCACGGAGCCGGCTTCTTAGCCAATCGGGAATCCGAGCAGTGTGTAATGATTAGCTGACTTCCTGATTGGTTGGGATGCTGGCCAATCAGGAAGCCAAGCGGATAGTCATTACCCGCCCCCTGGCTTCCTGATTGGCCAGAAAGGCGACTCCATGCTTCCTCGTCACCTGGTGACGAGAGCAGATGGAGCTGGCTAATGAGGAAGCTGGGCGGCAAGTCATTACTCACTACACGGCATCCTTAACAGGACTTCCTGTATCGGTATTCAGTAACGACGAGTCCCGGAAAAAAAATATCGGTACTCGATACCGATAAACCAGCATCGGTGTATCCCTAGCTGCAGGGGTTTACCCTCACTATTTGTTGTAGTCATCATCTCTGGAAAATCTAAAATGTGTAATTGAATCAGGAGGTGTGAGGAAATCTTCCAATGGGGACACATGCTCTGGTGACAAGTGCCTAGGAGAGGATTTTCCCTCACTTTGGAGAGATTTGCTCTCACTTCCTTTTGTGTTTCTGGGACAGGAAGTGAGGGGAAATCTCCCTATTGGGACAAAGTAAAAAATAAAATCTGACAATATTTTTAACCAATCCTCACTTAATCTAAAACTGAGAAAAGTTTTGGCTTTAGATACACTTTAAGATGAAGGCAGTGCACCATAAGTGCCCATTCACAGCCTAATCCAATGCAGCACATTAAATGGCAAGCATTGTGTTAAGGCAGGCCATTAATTTGACCTCAATGCACCCAATTTAAAAAAAAATCACTGGAAAACGGGTGCATTGGGGTGCCATTCAGGGGCCCAGTGCACTGGTGTTAATGGGTCCTAAAACTCCTGATTGCACCTTTGTTGCAGCAAAATTGCCCCCACCAGTGCTCCTGGGCATTGACAACATACCCCCGGTTTTGGGGTACAAGGAGAGTAGACATACCCCATTCTATAGAGCAGTGACCTACCACAGGCCTAAGTACTGACACATGACACCACTGGCTGATGGGTTTGCAAACGAACTCTGATTTCTGATATTAAGTATACTTTATTATCTTGCCACTGATTTAACAAATTAAATAGGTACATGATCTACAAAAATAATACAACCATTTGATGGGTATTTAAAGTCAAGCTCCACTTTTAAAACCTTTCCTATTTAATCCATTTTCTATGGATTATATGGAATTATTAGGCTTTGGTCTTTTGAAGTCATTCTGGCCTTCCTCTATGCTGCATTAAAGGCTCCAACATAACTGTGAATGAGAAGCTGTAGCCAGTGTCCTAACTGGACCATTATCCCACCTCTCCATTGCCTGTGAACCCCCGGAGCACTGTACACCTCTCTCGCACCGCAGGAATAATTGACATGCTAATTCCTATTCTCTCCAAGTATTTTTGGTACTGCCTGCATTGTAGTGTAATTATAGAAATGTAAGCCCTGTAGCATCCATATATTTAGCACAAGAAAACAATGCTGGAATTCCTACGCCTGGGAGAGCTGACCAACAAAGTGGTCCAGCAGGGGACAAGAGGACACAATGGGGACAGGGAAGTGGCAACGGCAAAGGGCATTGAGTTGTTGTTTGTTGCTGCAAGTTGTGGGAACGGGGATTGAGGCATTGTAGAAAATGCATGCAAATGTTGGCTTTATCAGATAGAAGCAACTGTACAGCAAGGGGAGAGGTTTTTAAAGGGCCTGAAAACTCCTAACATCAACATGTAAAAAAAATAAACCTTGAGCTACGTCCAAGAAGCATGGCCTTTTTTCCATCCAGTTATTGCTGTAGTGTCTCAGTCCACTAAATCTCTTTTGTCTGTGATTTTTTTTATCCCACTTGACCTCTGTAATTGAGGGCAAAGCAACAGGTTAATTTTTAATGGTATCCCAACCAGTCGCTGTAGTTGGCTTACCTTCTGCTTTCTACAGTGTTCTGTTTGGATGCTGGGATCAAATGGACATACCTGGCACCACAGGTATCGGGAGCATGTGACATGTTGGTGATTGGCTGTTTAGGCATACCGTTTGCAGCTTACACAGGGTTTCCCCTCTTTACCCCTTGCAGCTGAACAGAGCCGCAGGGGCTCAAAGGAATGGTAAGCATCTGCAGCTACTAGGGCTTCCATTAAAGGTAACCTGTTGCCTAGAAAGAGCACTGGTTCACTTTAAGGGAAAAGTATCAGGATGCAATATACCTGTGTAGGTAGTGGTTTATGGAAGCTACTATTTACTGGCTAATAGGGTTGCACATTACATGTAGCTGGGGGAACCAAACCTATTTAGTCAGCAGTTTAGTCCCCCAACATGCTCTGTATTGGCACAGACCATGTGACCAGTACCGTTTCTCTATCACATGATTGGATATTGGAGGGTTAAGAGTTACCATTATTACAGGACAAGGATACACTGTGTCATTATCATTTGTTCTATATATTGCAGGTATCATTTTATAATATTTATTTTATTTTTCAGTTTAGGTTGGAAGCCTCACATTAAGAGAAACATGACAGCTTTCTGTAAAAACTGGCTGACTATAATGTTATATTTTGTTAGGACACTGATCTAGAACAAGTATGCAGGTTGTATCTTCATGAGCTTCAGCAAACATTCAAGCTAGAGCACCAGCATTATAGCCAAGCAGTGGCGAAACAATCGCTATAGCGACCCGGGCGGCTACTTTGGGGCCCGGGGCACTGGTGGGCACGGCCAGGACATCCCCCTGATGCTGTGCGGGCCGCCTGGGCATCTCAGGCTGCTGGCTGGCCCACTGTCAGGTGGGCTGTTTGGGTTATCTGGTGGGCGTAACTAGAAATCACAAAATTTTTCTATGGGGCCCTGCGATTTCTAGTTACGCCCCTGTAGCCTAATAATGACCATTTTCAAAAAGAGGTCAGCAATTCCGAGCTAGATATTGTTTTTATAAACCTGTTTCAGGTCAGTGGAGCACAAAGCGTTGAAATCTTTGGCTAAAGAGAACAGACATGCATTTAGCATTTTACAAAGTGAAGTCTACATATCTTCCCAGTTCAGATCTATTTTAAGCTGTGCAGCGGTAAAGAGAGGTATTTCAATGTAATACAGCAAATATGTTACATATAGGAATCAGCTTTGTTACAGTTATTCATACGTTATACACATGTGCCAGTATTCAGTGGTATAAGTATGTTCTATAATGTCATTGTAGTACTTTCAGGTGGAATACAGCTTCATAACATATCAGCTAGGGAACTACAAGTCTCAGCATGCCCTCATTGCCCCTGTACAACAACCAGACATTGCCGTTCCCTGGGTGATATGTGTGTGTGTGGGGGGTGTGTACAGGGACAATGATGGCATGCTTGGACTTGTAGTTCCTTAGCTGATAAATATGTGTGGGGGTGGGGGGTACAGTTCTAGTGGATGTTTATATAATATGGGGGGGGCGAAAAAAATGTTCTGCCCCGGGCGACCATAACTCTGGTTACGCCACTGAGTATATTTCTACAAGTGAATTAGGTCCCCCTGTAACTGACTATATAGAGAGGGAGGATTGTTAAAGCATTGGGCTGTTAAGGACCCCTCTCCCTTCCCTCTCACTCTCTTATCTCTGTCTCCCCTTCTCTTTTCTAATCAGTCTCGCATACTGTGACTTGGCCTGAGTTTTCCCATTCCACCAGAGGTCAGCCCTCTGACACCACTGGAACACCATTATTTCTCTAGGTTCCCCTGGGAGCTTCTGGGAGCTGCTAAGATAGGGGATCATTGTTCCCA
Organism: Nanorana parkeri; assembly: GCF_000935625.1. Lineage (NCBI taxonomy): Eukaryota > Metazoa > Chordata > Amphibia > Anura > Dicroglossidae > Nanorana > Nanorana parkeri. The sequence goes on along the minus strand of NW_017306519.1, from coordinate 1,050,013 downwards.
AGGGCTGATGGGAAGTAGCTTAAGGTCTCTTTAGAAAGGAGGGGGTGTAGGAACATTGCAATGCAGGAAACTAGGGAGAGCATAATCATAATATTCCAAACAGAAGAGGTGTGTATGATGAAGAGAGAGAGTGGACAGATGGGTAAATAGCAGGTGACTTGAGATAGTCGTATCACTAGGATTTGACCCTGACTTGAGTTTTTAAGGGCTAAGGGAAGCCTATAAATGTTCCATTTTAATATATGTGTGAAGTGGTTAGATTTAATATCTTGTTAGTGTTTGTGAATATTTTTAGGACCTTTTTATTCCTTTTTTTTAATATAGTTTGTCATTATATTTCTTTACTCATTTGCTCATTATATTGCTCTGGTTCCCGGTTTGTAGTTGTGATTGACCTGTTCTGCATCTTACGGCAGATCGGACAATCGGGTCTGAAAGACAGTAATACACTTACAACCTGTCTGAGATTTTATGGCATCAGCTGTTTAGTAAGCAGGCTCTATGATTGTAGAAAATACCGACAGACCGAGAACTAACAATTGTGTATACAGTATGGCAAATAATGATTTGATCCCCTGCAGATTTTGTCAGTTTTCCCACTTACAAAGAAATGAAAGGTTTATAATTTTAATTATATGTGTATTTTAAATGATAGAGCAGAATATCAACCAAAATCCAGAAAAAACACATGGTACACCTATAATAAAAATTATAGACCTTTCATTTCTTAGTAAGGGGCAAACTTACAAAATCTGCAGGGGATCAAATCATTATTTTCCTCACTGTATATAATAGAGTAATGGAAGGATAGAAAGGAAAAATAGGTAAAATGTGAACGTTACATAAAAAATGATTAAAGTCCAAATCGAGGAAAACTGCAAAATATTAATTTCAAAGAACTCTGGTACTCACCTCTCTGATTCCATCTCTGCCTGCAGTCAATACATACACTGTGTTCAGGCTGCAGTGTGCTGCTCACTTCTCAAACCAATCTCCAGAAATCAGCCACACGAAAACCAATGTCAATAAAATCCAAAGTTTTATTGAAGTAAATCCAAAATGAAATCCAAAATACGATATGCAAAATGTACACCACCATGAATCTCTCCCATGCCAACCCCTCTCACTCGATTCACCACCTGGGCTTAATCATAGAGGTGGTGTACGTTTTGCATATCGTATTTTGGATTTACTTCAATAAAACTTTGGATTTTCCCTACGTTGGTTTCCTGCAGCTGATTTCTGGAGATTAAATATGTAGTTGAATCTGTTGTTTGCCAAAGGAGTTTTTCTGTTGATATTGTCCTGAGATTAGCCCGCCAGACTGTATAGGCAAACTGGTGGCCAGAATTTTCTCTACTGCAGTTGAGCAATAATGTCAGGTCATTTCTCTGCCCCCAGCCTTTGATTAGACCGTGAAAGAGCAACAGCAATTCATCCTTCTTGTTCTCTCTGCTCTTTCCACCTGTCAGCATGTTTCCTTTTAGCACATGTACCTACACAAAACCTGATTGGCTCCTGGTGCTGCCCCTCCTTCTCCTAATTTGAGTTTTGCTGTATATGTGAATACAAAAGGCATAGTTATAGACATAGTCAAATTCTGGTACTTATACTAGCTGTAATTAAAATACCTTTTAGTTTTTTTAATGAATAGATAACTGTGTTCATGTTTTATTTTTGCTTATACATCTGCCACGTGGTTAGGGTGACGGGAGGACGCTAGTTTGTGTCCTCCCGTTACCCTAAGGAGAACTATGGGGAAAAGACTTAACCCCATAGTTCTCCTTTAAGAAGGGAATGTATTGCAGGGACAAGTCTATATTTGTGCCACTTTATAGATCACTGGTTCTGCCTCATCTGGAGTATGCGGTCCAGTTTTGGGCAACCGTCCACAGAAAGGATGTCCTTGAGCTGGAAAGAGTCCAGAGGAGTGCAACCAAACTCATTAAGGGAATGGAGGACCAGAGCTATGAGACGAGGCTACTAAATTTAAATATGTTCTCGTTGAAAGTGAGGAGATTAAGGGGGGATATGATTTTCATGTACAAAATGTTTAACAGTGATGACGACAAACTCTTTACGATTAACCCCATAACAAAGACTAAAGGCCATCACCTAAAATTGGTGGGTAAAAAATTTCTGCATAAGGGGAGAAGGGGGTTCTTCTCAGTTAGAGCGGTTAGGGTCTGGAACTTGCTTCCACAGGCAGTGATTTCAGCTAAGAGTGTAGAATCGTTCAAGAAGCTTTTGGACGATTTCCTTAAGGACCGTAATATACAGGGGTACAGATAATCTTAAGAACGAGATCACACAGGGACCCATACACACGCACACACCAGCAGAACCATATACATACACGCAATAGGTTGGACTTGATGGACTTATGTCTTTATTCAACCTCAAATACTATGTTACTATGACTTCACATTTTTAGGATAAATGTAACAATAACTCACAATAGCTGTATGTAGTTTAGTGAAAGTTCTGATTGGAAGATCTAGAAATATATTTTAATTTGGAGTATAGTGTGAATTCTTTATTCAAGATTATTTTTTACATTATTAAAATACACATCAGAATTGCACAGAATTTCATCCATTAGTCACTGGGAGGTGCATGGCTTATAACCCCCATATCCCGGGGGCCGGTTGCCTTGAATTGTCCCAGTCACGGAGACGACATTTTTATAGCATTAGAAACTATTTCTAGCCCAAACTTGTTTCTGGTTTTGTCAAATTGAATTGCTGCCTGTGTTTTTGCTGGGGGAATACACCCCCCTTGTTTGTGTTGGTGACCACTATATGTGTTGCAGTTGGAAAAGTTCCCTTCACTTCTTGACTCATCACTTTCTGTCTCAGTGGCAGTGGTCACCAGGACAAGGATAGGGAATAAATCTTTTATTGCATGGACTGCAATAAAAACCTTATAAGGGTTCTAATCCTCTGTTTATCCACAAATAAAACAAGTTTTCGGCTTTGTATGCACTTTAATATCAGAGAGACTGCAGGGGATTGATTTCAAAGAGTGAACTCAGCGGTGTGTGTCTCTCTCGAATGGTACAAATCCTTAGCCTGGGGATAGAGACTCAGCATTGCTCCCATCTTCATAATGACCAATACAGTAATCCTTCTGAAAAGGAAGGTAGATATTGCCGGTTGCACAAAACATGACTGGAGGCCCTTCTGAGGGAGATAATGACTTCCTTCTGAAAATGATAGTTCCTTGGCTGCCTCAATTCATTTTAAACCACTGATCAGAACACCAAAACAATTTTATTATGGAGTGGAAGGGATAGAACTTCTGATGTTTTTATTGCTGTCTATGCCTTTTTCTCGGGGTGACAATCCCCCCCCCCCCCCATCTT
>NW_017306519.1:1045769-1046401 GCF_000935625.1 Nanorana parkeri | reverse complement strand
ACCACCCCCCCCCCCCATTTCCTGTATGGGAGAGACAGGAAGTGAGGGAAACTCTCCTTAGTGGGGTCATAAACAGAGCTAAAAACCTGACAAAAACTTGAACTCTTCCCCACTATCCAAAATTGGTTGGAGTTGCATATTAAACTTGGACGTTTCAAACTAGGTATACTTATTGGAGATATCGGGGCTTCATTTCAAGGTACTGCAGACACCTGTATGCATCTGCAATTCCACAGTGCAAATAGCCCAGCAGCCGATGCCAACACTCCCAATGCATACAGAGATGGCGTGTGGGCAGACGTAATTGGCAAAGTCAGGCCCCTTCTTAGAAGGCACTTGTCTTATTAAACAGTTTGAAGTGGTTTCTTGATATGTTGTGATTGTTACGTGGAAAGGGTTTCTGCTTTTTGAACTGATTTTTGTTTACTTCTGCTTACTGACTGCTAAATCTGTGAAATATCTCCTTTTCAAGTGTAAAATCTCTTCTGTGCCTGCAGTCTTGTTTACATCTGCTTCGTTTTCATACTCTGCGAGATCAGATCAAGTGCTCGGAGCGTTGACAGCGACAGTCTCATCTTGTTTGTGTGTGTGGCACTAACACACCTTAAAGTGGTTAACCCCCGTCACTAGCT
>NW_017306519.1:1019013-1045755 GCF_000935625.1 Nanorana parkeri | reverse complement strand
GTTGTGCAGCTTGGCGCAGGTTCAAGAACCGTGAGAACAGTCTAGGCCAGACACAATAACAAATACGTCAGCCGGGGGAAGCGCTTCCTCCCGGGGCCTCTCGCGTTCCGAGAGCTCTTTGTGTACAGAGAGAGCGCCTCTCCGAGAGATGAGGAGCTGTACAGGCCGGCAGGAAGCCCACGGGTTGTCGGGTTATAGGGAGATGTGAAGCATGATTTATATTTGCGCATTACATATGCAGGCTCTGCTTCCTGCTTAGTACTGCATTGTGAGTGTACTTTGCTTTCCCACCTTCTCAGTATACTGTATGCCTAACCGTCTGTACAGAATAGTAAAAAAACAATTGACCATCTATCTGGCTTACTTTGTGTCTTCAGCAGCCGTTCTTCAGGGGTGCTGGATATACTGTCTGATATACAAATGGCCACTAGTGGGAGAGTCCACAAGTCTGTATACAGAGAAAGATTATGGTAAAATGGAATAACAAGCACATACTGTAAATAGTCTCAAAAAGAACCCAAAAGTGATATTTTAGGTATCGATGGAGTGTGTGGGCTTCTGAGATCCCCCTGCCATCATTTCTGACTTTGTTCCTGTCCATCAGGTTGTTTTGGGTTTTCCCATCCAACTTTGTGTTCCAGCTTCTCCTGTTACATTTTTCATATAGTAAAATACATTTAAAAAATCTAGCAGTAAAAGAGAAAGTCCCTCATAATAGTCACAGATCCAGATCCCACCAATGTCCCTGAGAGATATACACAATAACAAACAGGATTTTCTGAAGAAGTCTAGGCCTATATTTTATGGGGTATACTTTCGGCTTTGTCTCTTCCATTTTGCCCTCCTTTCCTTTTTTTTTCATAGCTCTGGTACTGTGTCTGGATCTATCCGATCACTTCTGCTTTTAGCAGCACAATTCACAGCATGAGAAAGGGGCTACTATGCAGGAAGTTATAAGTGTCAATAGTCATTCACACTTGGATTGCTAAGAATAGAACATATGTGAACGCTTGCCCTAAAGATTGTGGCTCTGTCTGCCCAAATTGTTTCCAATTTTGGGTGGCTGCAGAATTCTTGAAGCACCTGCTGGCTGCTTCTAAAACCCTTGGATATCAAGAGTGATTTCCCACCCTCAGTCCCACCAACACTTCTTCTTTTCTTTTCTAACGAAAGCTTAAAGGGAAGAGCTAAAAAAACATCTAGATAAGCTCATATGTGACAAAATCTTTTGAATTCTTTTTAACCAGTCTTGCGGTTTACATAGCCCTACCGAACAGCATGCGTGGGAGGTTGACATCACCATCCAGGACCTGAAAGTACAACTAAAGGCTTCTTTGTGACAGTCTAAACCAGTACCAAATCCTGGTACTATGTGCTGCACAAGCCTCATAAAGTAAACTCAAAACTTCCTTTACCTCCCCTGACTGAACCAAATCTTTCTTTATTTGTGTCTCACATGCCCCTCTTTGATATTATACCCCATTGGCTCAAGCTGAGTAAATCCCCATGGTGCGTGATTTGTAGTATGAGGGGGGGATTTCAAGAAGGTAATGGAAACGCATCAAAAACGCACCTAAGTCAATTTTAGGCTAACTAAAGACAAAAGCTCTGGAAACGGGGCAAAATCGCAGTAAAAATGCAATGCCATGCGTTCCAGATCTGGTCCGGAAAATGGTGCGAACCTGCCCTAAAAGTCCTCCAGTCTGCTGTATGTTTGTTTTTAGGCATAGTCACTATAGTCGCAGGGTTTTTGCACTAAATGCAATTTACAAGAGTGCAGTTACCCTAGGGTCCCTACACTCTGATAATTCACTCCACCCTAAACAAAGTCTTCGGCAAAAGAATGCAAAATTCACAGCCTTTGTAGTCCATTCCCCTTTCTCTTTTTTCTTTTCCCTGATCTATTATAATGTATCTCATCATGGAGGGTTATTAAATGTGGTGACAATAACCACCTGCAGCGGCTTCTTGAATGCGGGTGGGCGTTTTTAAAGGTCCCTTCCAGCCCAGCTCCTGTGCGCCGCCTAGAGGGAAATCAGCTTGAAATGTAAACAGCCAGTGATGGCTGTTTACATACAAGCATTCGGGCATCTGTCAAGAGTAATATGCATGCGGGTCGCAGGCCGCTGCTGGCGATCCCAAGCTCCGATGTGCCCGGGACCCGCACAGCAGCTCTGTGACTGGAGATCAAACAGATCAGTACACGATCGCCGCTTGATCTCCTCCCCCTCTTTAGAATGCAGGAAGTGGTGTATATTACATATTCCGCATTCCTCTGTCACTCTCCGGTACACAAGCCGGTGAAGCAGGGGTCCCCAGGTGACATTAGGGACCCCTGCTTAAAGACCCCTGATGTCTCCATAAAGAGGACCTGCCACTGCAAATTGGCTATCACATAGGGGGCTTGTTAGCCCCCTATCCCCCTATGTAATGCCAATAAAGTTAAGTGGGGAAAAAAAAAGGCTTAAAAAAATGAAAGTCACCAAAAAAATGTTTCAGTCACATATAAAACCAATTAAATTACAAAAACATTTTTTAAGTCCCCCGTCCCCATATACACATGCAAACATGCGTTGAGTGCGCCCACGTGTGAAAACAATGATTGCACCCATTGCGCCGCACATGTTACATATCACCGCGAACGTCGGAGTGGGAGCAATACGTCTAGGGCCATCAATCACTGATAACACTAAACTGAGGAGCAGTAACAGCTTTTAAAGCGTCGCCTATGGCCAATTTTGGGTATGGTAGTTTTTTTGCGATTTCGCGGGCACACACAATTTACACAGTGAGAACAGTTTTTTTTCCCAAAATTTTCAGGACTTTTTTCATTATACAGTAAAAAATAAAAACCCCAGTGGTGATTAAATACCACCAAAAGAAAGCTGTATCTGTCCCCACAAAATGGTATAAAATTCATTTTAGTATAGCGTTGCATGACGGAATAAATGTCAGTCAAAGTACCGCAGTGCTGAACACTGATAAATGGCCTGGACTGAAAGGGGGTGTAAACACCCCGGTCAGCAAGTGGTTAATCCATAAGAGGGTTCTAAGGATCACAAATGTGAGAGCAGGTTATGCCAGGCTGCAGATACCTCCTATACCTGCAGCCATCAGAATACTTGAATAATGACTACAACTGATGGACTGCAGTCATTATTTGGTCAACAATCTTTGGCTCGACTTTTGTCGAATGGAGTGGTGGCAGAAGGCCCCACACAGCTGAAAGTCAGCAGGACTCTGCCAAGACTTGAGCGATGTATGGCCAGTTTTGCTGGTAATGGATCTTAGCATAAGCTTGCACTCTTTCAGACAAGTCAGTAATGGCACCTTTAGTATTTCTAGATCTCCTTCTCTTAGTTCAAAATTTAATTTCTTAAATTTTACTAATTAATAAAGGCAATATCGATAAACATTTATAGAGTAAGTGTTGTAAATTGGACAGTGAGCTTATTGTAGGCATTCCAATGTTTTGGCAAAGTAAAAGGGCATTTGCAGGGATAGAAATATGGAAGCTACCAATGCTGACTTGATTTTAACATGTACTTGTAGAAATTTCCACCAAGTACACCTTTGTTGCAAAAAGTATGTTTTTCATCAATGAAAGCAGATGTCACCAACCAATGTTTGTGGATCGCACCCCTTTCTTAAGGCACTGTGATGTGCTCTGAGAAAGGGCTGCTGAGCAGTCCTGAAATATTGGTTAACGATATCTGCTTTCACTGATGTCTGAAAAAAGCCCATTATTCTGTAAGGAAGATGTGGTGATTGAAATGTATACAGGTTCTCATAATTGACGGTGCCATCCTTCCAGCCTACTGCAGCACCCTTAACATACTGGGCATTGATCTATATGGTGTGCGACTGGTACCAGTTACATGGCCTAGGATTATTCTGCGGTTCCTGGGACATAGCAGGGGCTGAGCATGATGTACAGTTACAATATGGTGGCTGCTCTCCCAAGCTAAGGTTTAACTGGTTGGAGCAGTACAGGACCACTTTAATAGTGAGCACAGGTCCCCCAGGTTATAAATTTGCCATTCTTAATAAGTCATTGTGCCGGAAGCATGCAGCTGGTGAAATGCTCAGACACCTGACTTGCATTGTTGTTCAAGGGCCTTGACTTGGTAGTGATGGATGAGGATGGCATCACTGGAGATTACACCCTTAAACACAAGTCAGTAGTGGAAGCTGCCATCTTTTTTGTTGTCCATCTGGCTTGTGGCAGCTGTTTGTAATAAGAGAAAAGTAACTTGTGTGCTCCAGCGAGGGTCCGCAGCTGAACACTGTGTCTGTTACTCTGTGTGTATCAGCGTGTGACAGGGTGTCTGTGTTTGTACAAGAGAGTGTTTGTGGTTTGATGTGTGTGCGAGCGTATGACAGTGTGTGCGTCCAAGTGAGAGATGGTGTCGCCGGCAGGAAACTGGCCTTCACAGGCAGAGGAAATGGCCAGCAAGCTCCCTTCTCCCTTCCCACAAGCTGAACCCAGGGCCACCGTGTTTACTGGCTGCCTTCCGCCGGATGCAGAGACATTGAGGAGAGGCGTTAACGAGCGGAAGCCCCCCACCAGGAAACACGTGGCTTGGATGAGAGAAAAGGATATCCCCTGAATTCATTCTTTGGGGATTGAGGATGGGAAGCAAAGTGCAGGTATCCAACACAAGCCACAATACAACTCTTTACTAATATGCCTTCCAAACTAATCAGTAAACTGCTAACGCAATGCGTAATTTAATATTTGGCTGAGCTGAAATTAGAACATCCGCTCAATTAGAGTTTTATTAAATCGGTGGCAGGCAAATTCATCAAGTACTTTACATGCGGACTCTTGTCACATAATTCATTGCTGTGTAAGATTTCCCCCCCTCCCCCCCTCCTGAGAGCTACAAAAGCTAGAGTCCAGAATCAGAGAACCGTATTTTCATAGACTCTGATCCATATTGAAAATAGGCAGCCATAGGGAGTTGGGGAGGGTGGAGGGGGTACAAGCTGGAGCATGGGTAAAAATGATACCCAATCGGTGGGCATGCCAAGTGAGTTTCAAGGATGCCAGAAATCATAAATGATTATAGGCTCACATCACAAAGGTAAAACACCAGGATAAGTGTGCTTACTGAAAATGGCAGCCCCATGGCATGACCTTCTCATAGACCAGTAGCACCAGAAGAATCAGATGGAACAATGGGACTAGCTTACTGCTCTAGCTCTCCCCCGCCTCCCTAAACCTAGTCAAACACTGGCGTGAGGGATCATGTGACTCTCTCCCTTTTTTCCCCATGATGCAACACTAAGTACAGTACCTAAACAGCCAATTGCCAGGCCTGAGCACTGACAAGTAGGGGTGGGTCGTAATCCTTGTGTTGGCTCCATATTGGCCTTCGGGGGGGTGAATTGAGTGGTAGTGCAGTCAGGGGCAAAGTATAAAGAAGGAAGGGAGGTAGCTATTAAATGAACCTGTTACATTGCTCTTAATGGGCAAAGTTTGATAAAGCTATGGTAAGCAACATTGATTTTTACCATGCATTCCATGTGCTCTGCTATACAAGAATAACTTTCCACATGCATTAGATTTTTAAGCATGCATTTACCCCTTGTTTGTGTGAGAGCAAATAAATATGTGCCTCACATTGTCGCAGACGGGGAAAAATTTTTCACACGATCTTGTGTGGGAAGCTGAAAAATTGGGATATTCCCTGGTTTTGTTTCATGTGGTTCCCTGCCTGCAGGGGGAGGTGGAATCCTGCACGTTGGGGTGGGGTGAGCCAAGGAGAAGGGTGACTAACATCCCAGGTGTCTGTGATCCGGTATTCCTCATCTTGTGGGCACATGTCTACACTGATGGGTACAGACTGGAGTACGACGACTCTTCTGCTGAAGGATACCAGCTGGAATCTCTTAACCACATTGATGTGCTCTTCTGATTATTGTAGTAACAATAAAGTTGACTTAACTTCATGAGCACACTTGTTTAAAAAGAACCTGTCACCATTGCAGATTTACATTTTTCCGACCACTGTGCCAGCAATAATGTGCAGTAAAAAAAAAAAAGAGGCACCTTTATAATCACTGTGCATTGCCTGCTTCTCCTCCCGTACCCCATCCCCGTCACCTGGATGGAGGTTTAGCTCTCTAAAGTGGCATCAAAGAGCGTTACCCTACTTTGTGTTGACGGATCTATGTCACCTCTGGCAGAAGAGTTGTTAAAATTGTTTGCACTGCGTGGTAAGACTTATAATGAGCATTTATATGAAACAAAATGTAACAACTGCTCTTGGTCTGGTAACAGAAACAAAACTTCAAGTGTAGAGCTAAAACAAATCAGTCCATAAGTCTCTGTGTCTTAGGGAGCAGGGGATGTTCAAAACACTGTAAATGTATCAAAATATTCTGGCGTGAAAAGTCTTCAATAAGCAATTATATAAGCTGTATAATGTTACAGGGAAACAAAGTGAAAATGCAAACCAACTGGCTGCACTTATTCTACCAACAGGTAGGCATGAAGCTTCAGGTGTCCAGCTAAAACCAATCAGTCCATAGGTCTCCCTGTGAGGGATCAGGGGATTCTGAAACTACTGTGAGTGCTTGTTCACACCATGTCCAGACCAGAACAGTTTGTTCCCAGACCAAAAAAGCATCCCAATGCATCTCTATGGTATTTCTGGGGTCAATCCGTTTTGTTCGGGTCCAGAAAAAAAACTGCTGGTCTCATTTTCTTTAGTCTGTAATGCATGGCAATGCATCAAAAACGTATACAAACGCACCTGTAAGCCCATTTTAAGGTAAAAAAGAAAATGGGCTTACTATTAAAAAGTAAAATTACAGCGTGGCAAAAATGCAATGCACAGTGTTCCAGGACTGGTCCAGATCTGGTCCGGAAAATGCTGTGAACCTGGCCTAAGCCCTTGTGTACATGGGTGTAAAGACAAGGCTTTGCTGCATATTAAAGGGGTTCTAAACCCTCTGTTTTTTTGCCTATATCTACTGCTAGCAAGCAGTAGATATAGGCAAAAAGTTTTTTGTAAAAACCGCTTTAAACAGCGGTTTACACTTACCATGTTATCGCTGCACGCTCCCGCCGGAGAATCTAAAACTGACCGGGCGGCCGCAGAGCATCTTGGGGCGGCTCATGCGCAATTCGGATTCTCGGCCGGGAGACGAGCAGAGACGCAAGGTAAGTCTATGGACGCGTGCACCCGCATGTAGACACAGCGGGATCGGAAGTGCCTGCAGGGACAGAGGAGTCGGCGCTGGATCGGAGAGCCGCCGCACCGCTGGAGGGACAGATGAAAACATCAGGAAAGAAGAAGAAGAAGATCGGAATAAGAAACATCATTTAAGGTAAGTGCTAACATTAAAATGGGGGGGAGGGAAAACATTTTTAGACTTTAATGTCACTTTAATAAAGCTCCCCAAAGGGTTTGCAAAGCAAAAACCTGTTCTTTATTTATATCGTGAATGGCCAGTACACACAGTACATTTGCATCAGTTCATGTTAATTGTGATCTTGCCTCAATGTTTTGTAGGTGTTACAACTAGCAAAACTTGCCAAACGCTCTATTCAAGTCAATGCAAGTGCCCCACAAATACACTCTAATTGCTTCTAAGACACCTGGCACATTTTGTAGAGCACTAGGGCAAGGCTCTTTCCCCAAACAGAGATGTTTTGAGAGCTTCAGAAATCACTTTCTAAACGCCTCAAAAACGCATCTGAAAGGTGAACTAACACTATAGTCTCAGCACCATTGTAAACAAAGAGATCCGATTGCTAAGGGCAACAGACAGATCAAGTACGAGGCTCTCAGTTATGTCTTGCCTACAAAATAGCTCCTTTATAATTGCCAAAAGACAGGTGCACTTTTAATGCTGAAGTTCTGGTTGCTAAGAGGGAAATTCAGAGGAGGACATGTTAATTAAGGTCCTTGGAGCTGCGAACCAGCTTCCAGCCACGCATTAATTCCCAGCTGCTCCCCTTGCAGGACCCTCATAGCCGCAGGTAAGGGATTAACTGACGGTCCAATTCCCTGAATTCCTTATCACATTCTCCAGAAGGGAGTGACCGCTTGCCGTGCTGTATCTTTAGAGCTGCCGGGGTGTACCTGGCTGGCTTTGGTCCAGGAATGTACACCGGTCAGACAAGTTTACTTATCTGCTTAGCTGTCAGTCGCTTCTGGGAGAGACGAGGCCTCCCGTGCTGGAGCCAGCATGCAGCAGCACAGTGTCTCGCGGGGTCATACATCATTTTCCATCACCAAGAGCAATGTTTGTCCCCTACTATGATCGAGCTGCTCCTGGGTTTCAGATTACAGTGTTTGGACTCCCTGAGAGATTCACGTAAGCTCACTCTGGGCCTCATTTGTCATTAGTGCCTAAAAGGCTCTGTTTTGCCCATATCAGCCAGTCAAACTCCATTTTTTTTTATTGCAGGTAGTTTGCTACCCGCAATTAAAAAAAAACAAAACAGAAATTTGTTTTGGGAATGAGTTTTAAGCCTCAAGATGCATATAGATGTTTTAATCTGATTGACCCAACAAAAATGAAGTACAACTCATGGAAATTCCTGACTTTTTCAACATATTTGGACAGGCAAACATCTTCATCAAACAGTGACTACCGATCAAGGTGATATACTTGAATAAGAACACAAGTATTCAACTAAAACTTTGATAGGTGTAACAGTGTTTTGGGGGAAAAGTAGGTACACCCTTGGCATTAAGAGTTGGCATTGCCCCCTGTAGCAGAAATGACTTCTTATAAGCATTGTGTGTAAGTGCCCAGCAGTCTCTTCTATTGGCTTAGTGATATTTCTTACCACTCTTACATGCAAAGCCCCTTCAGTTGCAAGAAGTTTTAAAATCCCTATTCCAAATTTCATTGGGCATCATATCAGGGCTTTGACTAGGATAACCCTGTATTTCTTCTTTTTTTCCTTGGTGGATTTTCTAGTGTGCTTCAGGTCATTATCGTGTTGATAGACTAATTTTCAGTTCACCTTCCCTTGAGCTTTTGGACAGGTGGGCTTTTTATTCTCATCAAGCACACTTTGATATGATATAGACTGTATAGTTGAGTTGACTGCAAGCTGCCTAGGTCCCGAAGCAGCAAAACAACTCCAAACCATAACATTTCCACCACCAAGCTTCACAGTTGGTATGAGGTTCTTCTCCTGAAATAATGTCTTCTATTTGCTGGAAACATGTCTACTGTTACTGTGACCAAACGGCTATCTTTAATGGATCAGCCTTCGGCACATTGTTCCTGAAGGCCTCAAACCCAGTCTGAATTTGAGCTCCTCTGAACCTGGAAAGAGCTCCTTCAGACCACTAAGAAAGCTCCATCTATGCCTCCCTCTCAGCTGCCAGCAGGTAATTCCCCGCCCCCAGCCTGACATCAGCAAAGGGGCGGGATGCAGTGACATCACTGACCTTATATGGCTATATGCCTATTTTACGTAAATGAGCACAAGCATCCCGCCCCCTTTCTTACATGCAGCTGCAGGGCAGGGAATGCCCGGCACACAGCTGATTGGGTAGAAGTGCCCGTGGCACTTCCTTGTTTGGAGGAGCTCAGTTTCATCCTAGGTTCTGTCTGAACCTGAGCTCATCCCTAAATGGAAGCAATAAAACCCGTGGACTGTATGAACATCTCAATCAGATTTAAATCATATACAGAAGTAGATGCCCGCATCTTTCAGGCAAAGAGAAGCCCTGACACCCAGCCATAATTTAGCTTGTCCAGATTATACCTCTTGCACAATCTATGTAATCCACCTACATCTATGTAGTGCTGCCTCTCAAAATACCTGAACAATGCCTGCATCCAATCAGATTGTTCAACTATTTTGACAGCCAGCGGTGCCGCCTAGCAAGATACTGAAGCTTGGCCCAGTGGGAGATTCCTCCATCCACACAGTTTAGCGTAGGTGGAGGAATCTGTTACACTTTTTTTCATCAGACCATAGAAAATCTGCAGATTAATCTATAGGTGTATGACCAGCTTTAGGCCACTTAATTGGCTGGGCCCTGATGACTTAACTGCGTATGTGCACGGGAGTTAGTTCCTACCTCGTGTCTGTGCACTGAGGTCTACGTGGCCGTACACCCCCCTACGCTCACCTCAAGTGCAGGTCCATGTGGTTGCGCGTTTCATGGCTCGGACGCAGACGGGATCGATCCTGTCAGCGTACGAGTATGCCCGCCCACACGGACGTGCACTTGAGGTGAGCGTAGGGGGGAGTATGGCCGTGTAGTCCCAAAGAGAATGACGGGGGCTGCGTACTAATTACACGCAGCACCTGTCCTTCCCGGGAGCTGCCCAATATGGCCGTGCACGCAGCATGGAGCTGTACGCGCCGGCCGTTTCTACTGTGAACGAGGGCTTAAGCTAAGTGGTGTTAGTGGAGAAGGCTCACCTGTGCCGGTGACCATATAGGAAGTGAGGATTAATCTCACCCAGTATGGAAACAAAGGGCAATAAAAACCTGGCAGAGGATCCATTTCTGACTTGACGTTAACATTTTTAGAGGAGCAAGTAAATAAAGTGCCAGAGTGTGCCTAGGCTCCTATATTCCTATAGCAGAATCCATTCTTTGATCCTTATGTCAGGAGGGATTTTCATCCACTGGGCAAAATGTACTTTTGGGAAGCCTTGATAAGCCAATTTGTGCACATAGCGTTTCATTACACTAGTTATTTTTGCAGCCCTTTATGGCGCAGGTAAACATACAGCTTTCCTTACAGAGATCAGGATGCCAGCAAGTTTTTATTTTTATTTTTCTCTCTCTCTCTCTCTCTCTCAACAATCTTTTTCCTTTCCTGTGAAAAAGGGCAGCAACCAAATAATTATGATTAAAAATACCGCAGATAAAATCGTACTGGCAGAGAGGACAATGGTGGAAGTTAACCTTTGTCTTGCTGAATGACGTGGGCCAGTCTGGGAATAACAGTCTTTCCCGATCAGACTGCGTTGACCAGATAAGGATCGGTTTGTCCTTAGAAAAACAGGACGTTAACACTTTACTGCCCCCCCTTGTTGCAGTAGATCCGAAGGGACGTTTCTGCTCCTAGAGCCTTGGGGGTTCTGTCAGACCAGAAGGATTGTTGAATCTGCAGTGTTGAGCATCTAAAAGGCACATCGGGGAAAAGTGATACATTCTAGGCTCCGATAGTGTGAGCATACCATGTGGTCCATTGGGCCTGGGCTAATGATCTGACCATCCACCATAAGGGCCTCTGCATCTGAGAGTTAAGCTGCCTCTTCAGTGGCTTCAGACATTTCTATGTTTCTGACCTGGAACAAGTACAGGTGAAACTCGAATAATTAGAATATCGTGCAAAGTTCATTTATTTCACTAATGCAACTTAAAAGGTGAAACTAATATATGAGATAGACTCATTACATGCAAAGCAAGATAGTGCAAGCCATGATTTGTCATAATTGTGATGATTACGGCTTACAGCTCATGAAAACCCCAAATCCACAATCTCAAAAAAGTAGAATATTACATGCAATCAATAAAACAATGATTGTACATAGAACAATATCGGACCTCTGAAAAGTACAAGCATGCATATGTACTCAGTACTTGGTTTGGGCCCCTTTTGCAGCAACTACTGCAATTACTTTTGCACGATATTCTAATTATTCGAGTTTCACCTGTATGTAGATCAGGAGAGCTAATCGCAATGCTTGCTCCTGGTCAGTGACCCAAAGTATTGAAGTCAGAGATGGACAATTAATTTGTATTCTTAGATGTAGCTAAGCATTTGTGGACTCCATATGCTTTCAGTACAAGTTTCTTGAAAGCATACCCAGACAAACATTTTTTTTCCTAAAATCTACTAAAAATGCTAGTAGCCTGGGTGTTATACTCATCCTGTGACTTCAATCATTTTTCAGTCAGTTTCCTTTCACATCAAGAGCCTTCTTCACATCAGAAGCATGACTTTCTGTGAAAATGTTGAGGCAAACCAGAGAAAGGCTGAAATGCTAGTTCAGCCTCAAGAAAGGCTGAACTAGCATTTGCAGAATGTGAACTTATCATTGCAGTCCTCATGGTGGCTTGTTTTAAAGGCATAGTTCATGCTTTGAAAAAAGGCACCTACATTAATAAAACAAAAAATGTGCATGTATTAATTTATTGCATTGTTTTAATTTATACTCATAGAAACACATATATACACAACCTGGAATATATGTAGTGACATAGACCTTAATAGCTGTATAAGTAACCCCCACCCCCCCTTTGCTACTCATAATATTTGTGCGTGAGGGAGCACGTATTCTAATACAGTAGTCTATTCTAATACAAGTAGCAGGGACACTATCCATACATGGATATAGCAGGACAAATATGGCTTTATATGGGACTTAATGTGACTTGGTGACTGTGTCCCCATCACTGTCATTAACTGCATCCTTCCTCCAGAGACCTGCTCTGCATATCTCACAGTGCAGCGAAACACCCCTCCAGCAAAGAGAGGGTGAAGCTATGTGCTAAACGCAGGGTCATTCGTCAAGCGAGCCTTAATCGTTTGGAAAACTGGGACCCCAGGGCTGCCCCTGTTAAAAATGGAGTGGGAAAATGTCCCAGAGAGCCTAGCAGTGCCCTCGCTGAGAGAGTTCCCACAGAACCGCCACGCAGATCAGCTTAACCCTTTATCAGGGTCACCCAGGCTCGGTCACCCAGAGGACTGAAGTAGCAGCAATGGGAATTGCCCAGTGTGTCTTCCGGCCACATCCGTTTATCTTCTGACCCATCTACCTTTGTCATTGCTTGTCATTTTCCAGAATGCCATAGTGTGTGCGATAATAGGAAGTGGAAGTCACGTTTTCATATTTATATTCCCAGTATAAATAAAGATGATTCTTGGCTGGATATCACTGTGCAGAACTTATAATGAAACTCATGGGAAAAAGGTGAGAGGCAGTTGTTTAAAGAAGAACGCCACTTCTAACCACTTAGAAATATTCTGCCTTATATCTTTGTTTGAGATCCTCCTACCTCCCCTTCTGATCTGTCACAGCCCCCCTGCCATCTCCTCCATGTCAGTAACAAATATGTAAAGCTATAACCTTGTTTTTGGATAGCACAGAGAAGGGTTATAAGGCTTGTGAAGTATTTATTGCTTTCTATGTTCCAGCTAGGTAGATTTGCCCTTCTCTTTGTCCTGGCGACCATTGTTACTGAGAAAGCAAGTGATAGAAAATGCATGAAATCCCAAATGTTATAGTTGTCCCCGAAGCGGTGAGGGTACATCTTCTTTGAAAGGCATCTGTTCCAGTGACAGCTGTCTAAGAGGTTTCAGTTTATAGGGATTTTCTCTCACTTCCTGTTGTATCTCTGGGACAGGAAGTAAAGGAATATCTCTTGAATGGGACAAAGAAGGGTTTAACTCTTCTCTGCTGTGCCCAAAACTATCTGGGGGGAGTTGATCACAACTGGAGCAGACAAAATCTGGATCAGATTTGCACTGCAACCATTCAGCTTCTATGTCTCATTTTCAAATCTTACCTGAGCAAACTGAAGAGAGATGCTGATTGGTTGTCACGGGCAAATGCTCCAGATTCTGTCTGCTCCAGTTTTGATAAATTCCCGCCTCTCTGTTTGCCTTGGTCACCATTGTCACCAGTATAAAAAGTGATGGGAAATCCAGTTTTTCTGGCTGTCTCTGGAACAGGGAGTGAAGAAAAATCTTAAATTGGGAACACTGGTTCTGGTGGCAGCTTGCTAAGGGTGTTCTGTTTCTCAGACAGGAAATGAAGAGACATTTTTGTAAGAAACATAGGCATTGAAAAGAAAAAAGCCTGACATAGATTTTAACCCTGTCCACATTGTTTAGGCACGGTTTACCGTTGTCAACAACCCCAGGAAGCCACTCCGGAGCAGTAATGTGCAGCCAATGCTGGAGTGACTTCATATAGATAGGAAGTGGTTGAAAAGGGGCTAGAGGAGATCATCAGCAATGAGATACATTTAGGCTGGGTTCACACCTAGGCATATCGAATATGCGCGTTTGTTGCGCGTTTTTACTGCGATTTGCGGTTTAAAAAAATGCGCGACAAACGTGCGTTTCGAGGGCTACCTGGCTGTATCCCAATAGATAGGCGCGGCAAATACGCCCCAAAGAAGCTCCTGTACTTCTTTGGGCGTAGGGCGTTTTGCAGCGCGTTCCTACGCGCTGTAAAACGCCCAGGTGGGAACCATGCTCATAGGCAATCATTGGTTTTCACATGTTGAGCGTTTTACATAGCGTAGGAACTCGCTGTAAAACGCCCAGGTGTGAACCAGGCCAAAAGGTCCGTACAGACTCTCAGATCTACCATTTTGGTGCTGGGGAAAGTTATTAATGGACTACAAGTGCAGTGAAATCACAGTACTTGTGCTCCATTGAGATCTAAGAGTCCCTAAAAAGATGGAACTTGTAGTCTTCCATTCACAGACTGCTGGGAATAAATGATATGGTTGGGTGACATGGTCCAAGCACAGCCACGCTGAATTCAAGCACAGACGGAAGGTTTCAGGGAGAATCACCCCGCGATTCAGGAAAGTGGTGGTCAGTTTGGGGGTGGGTGGTTGCTGAATGTGGCCATGTTCCATGTTGCACCCTAAATATGGGTATAATGTGAAAGGTGGACTGTGCCTTTAACAGACTAATCATCATCCAGTTAGGGTTTACTTTACTTTAACTTCCCAAACAAATGTGTTTGCTTACCCCTCTATTAATGTATCTTTTACAAACAAGCAGCCCCTTAACTCTCTGCTGCTTGACCTTTATTCATTTTAACCTTGAAGAATGTTTGTCAATATTTGCTCTTTAAAGCTGCAGGGCTCAGACCGTCTCCAGGTAATGCCCTAATCCTTATTCACCTGGGAACCGTCTGCTCCATCGAGCACCATGCATGACCGTCTCCGGACGTATCCAAAGAGCCAATGGTTGAAAGTGGCCCTGTGTTTTCACTTCCTGTGCCTTTTGGTGTTGTGTCCTGTTGTTCTTCCTCATCCTTTCCTCGCATACCCCCTGTCAAACGTTCCCTTGATCCTTTCTCTCTTTATTTCTTCCTTCCTTCCGCCCTCTTGGGCATTTCAAAGGCATCACGTAGCCATTGATTTTATGCAGCGGTCAATAGTTCCATGGATTATGGTGACTGACAGCTTTGTGTATCATTAACGGTAAACTTCAGTCAAACATGAAGATGTTGACTTTAAAATCACTCAAGAGGTGCATCCTGCTTAGCCAGTGGCTATGTAGACTGTGTTGAGTGGCTCATGCACCATTATCTTTAAAAGATTTTCAGACACCGTGCCTAAAATGCTCAATACAATGGCGCACAGGTCCCTGAGCTGTGTTAGCAGACGCCTAAATGTACAGGTTTTTATTTAAATGAACCTCATCCCCATTAAGACAGGCAAAGTTGATGTACTTGTACGGCCTCTTTATTATTTTTCTTTTTGGCAATACTAATAGACCCAAGGATACCTGGATACCAAGAGAGGAATGGAAACCTTTGGCCTGGTGGCTAATTTCAACCAACTAACCCTTTTATGGCAGTGTCAGATTCCTGTGGGCTACAGAAAATGGACCATGCAAAGTGTGCCACGGTGCCACAGTAATTGGTGGAAGGTGGGTGTTCCTAAAGGACATGGTTCATTGTCATACACCTTTTCACATCATCCAGCATCACTTTTCTTTGTTGCTGTCGCCATCTCATTCACATGACATCTCCGTGTCACAAAGGAAGTTGGTGCTGGAAGACTTCTCTAGTAGATGCTGTGATCACAGGTCTGAACAGGCAGCAGGTAATCATATAATGACCAGCATGGGTTACTGACCGTAAGTCCCAATCCGGGTCACTACTCGTAAATGCTTTATTAGTGTTTTTTGCCTTGTTCGCTCATACCATCTTTTGTAGCATGCCCCCGGAGTCTTGCAGCTAGAATGGGATGCTTTAAGTGGGAGTTGGAATCATCTCGCTCACTCTCCTGTATGTTCCCTATTAGTCCTTCATTTATTTTTGTCTGTTACTGCCCATTGGCCAGTACATTTTTGAACTCTAATTTGAATTTTTTTTATCCTTGTTGTATACTTTTGTTTACTTCAATAAAAACTTTTTTTGAAAAACAACATATATTATTAGTAATGCCCTAGGTGGCAGATGTTCCTTGCCCCCAACCCGGTCCTTCCCTGCCTGGTATGCCCCCATATCTTTCAAAATTGTTCTCTTGGAGAAAAAGGAACGAGCTAGGAATCTTGAGCTAGAAGTTATATATTTGCATATTCAAATAAACCGGCTCTTTGCCATGCAGGGGAAAGCAACAGGTTCACTTTAAAGTCCCCCTCCCAAATCACACATAGTCACCCTTCCTGCTCTATCTGTTCAGCTGCCAGAAGTGAGGAAAGACAGCCCTGTGCAGGCTTCCAGCTGGAGCTTACACAGGGCTGACAGTCTCCCAACCCATTTGACTGCACTGGGCCGAGCACCAGCATTGTTGCATTGACTGCTTCTGTATATCTGGAAGTTCCAGGTCATTTGCTCCTGGTGGTTAAGTGGAGGGGCTGGGGAGTAAAGGAAAGACACCGTATGTTCTGCTGTGTAGGGGGAAGGTGGTAAAGTGAACCTGTTACTTCACCCTGCGCATGCAGTTTTTAGCCGCTCTGTTGTACTAAAAGTAAGGATCAATTGGTATGGAGATGGAACAAATGGCTTCCGTTAATGTAAGCTATACAAGTTGCACGCAGTAGTGAATAATCGCACATGAGCTCACAGTGCTCCAATTGTGTATGAATAATCACGGTGGCATACTACTTGTGTTGCTGACACCTAACTTCTACCTCTCTCTGTAGTGATCGATTGCCGTTCTTACCAGGTATAATTGCTGGCAATTTTATAGTGCAAATGGGCAACTTCAAATCGCCCATGTACTCCTTCTCTCAAATGCATGATTCAGCAATAACATAACCTTCATTGTGATTTTTACAACCATTCCCACCTGCTTGTGTGGTGCCGCTCCTTTATCTGGACAAATATATAAAACTGCTTATGGCCGTCTCACTGCCATCTCCGGAGCACAGAGCTGAAGTCCTCTTTATCCCAGGGGTATAAAATAGCCTTTTAACTCTGCTTCCTCCTGAGAGCTATGTTTGGAGGGGACCTTGCTGGAGAGGGGAGGGTTTGAGTAGGAGAAAAAGAGTTTTCCCACCAGAAAGTTGAGAGTCCTATTTTCGGAGACCAGAGATGACATCAGTCCTAACGGAACCTTTATCTATTTGCGTGTTGGCTGCTTATGAATACCAACCTCGCCGGCCTTTATCTGCCTCGCTCTCACACACATGCATACACAGTGGGCTTTACAAACCCTCTTCTCCTTGTAGACTGCCATTATCAGGAACACTGATGGCATTTAGAAGGGTATTGTGAAGCAAACCACCAATTTCCAGGGCTTTAAAATAATCATCTATTAAGTATGTACTCCCTGAAAATTGCCTTTCTACTCTAAGATGGATATACATTATGTGTGTGTGTATGTATGTATATATATATATATATACACACACACACGCGCGCACAAAAACTGTCTTATTTGCTGAGCTGAAAGGATGACACCACTTTCTCTGTCCGAGTTGAGTGGTGTCAGCTTTCCAGCCACAGCAATATACAATGACAAAGCAGCAACACACTAATAAGTCATCATCTCTGCTTTCTCCACCTGTCAGCATGTTCACTGTCCGCACATGTAAATGCAGCAGAGCATGATTGGCTTCTATTGCTGCCCCTCCCTCTCCAAGTCTAAATGTGCTGCTATGCATAGGATGGCAGATTTAGGTACTTATGTAAAAAAAAAAATGTACAACTCGATTAAATGGTGTTTTTTAATCTCTGCCTAGGGTTCAGCTTTAATTTGAATTGTTTGGATTCACTAACAACTCAGACAAGTTGCAGAAAGGCTCTATAGGTTGAACTCAATGGACTGGTGTCTTTTTTCACCCTGGCTAACTATGTAAAATGACAATTGTTGTGGCAAATAACACATGCATATAGCTTAGTGAATCAAGCCCATTTCTATGTATAGTTTGCACAGTTTACACAAGGCTCACTCTTGTTGAAATCTCATAGATTTCCAGCCTGATGGAAAGTCTTTCAGTGACCTGCCCAATCTTTTCTTGTTCTCATTGATAAGAGGTAAGGAGAGTGTTAACCATACCTGTGCTGCTTTATTCCATAGGGTCACACAATGCAACTGGCTGACCCCGCATTGCCACCAGCAGACAGGTGTCCTCTGCCTGTTATTTTCAGGAAATATCTGCCTGTCTTTGGCCAGCCTTAGCATGTAGATGGGCTTTTGAGTTCAAATCAGAGTGCACACATGGCAAGCACAGAGTAGCACTTTAATTTCCCGGTCTGGCTGGTTTATATCATAACTGGTTTTCTTGAAGCTGATTGCGCTATCCAACACACTAGAAGAACCTACATATCTGCTTAATGTCTTTGGTGATTTTATGATTGGTGGGGTTACTCATTAACATTGCTGCTTCAGAGTAGAATTAAGGGGCAGCCATTGCTAACTTGTTTCATAAAGGTGCAATCTTCAGGCCTGTGATCTTGATTCTTGCTCCACTATCTAGCGAGTCACTGGCCTAGGGAGAGGAATGTCCATTACTTCCAGGTATGGAGGAGCATGAGACTCACTTCTAGTGCTGAAGCTTGACAATTGCCAGTCAGGAACTAGCTCTGTCACATTGGGGCAGGAAGAGAGTACCCATCCCTCTGTAGGCTCTGAATAAGAACAACAGGGTGCTAACACATGGCTTCTTCTATTCGCTCGTAGCAGCAAGCAGAGCAAACGGAAGGTTATATAAGCCGCTGTAACAATGGCCAGCATTAAAGTGAACCTGTTACTTTGATGTGCATGGGCAAAACCATTCCTAAATACCCCAGAACCTTCATAATATAGTGCTTACTTTCAAACCCACCTTTAGATCCTCAACAGCTGTTTTTTCGCTTTGAAGCCAGTACATGGAGGACCACGGTAAGCCATGTTGTCCCTTGTCTCTGTTAAATTCTGCTCCATTACTGCTCACTGATTTAACACTTCCTTTAAGATTCATTTATTACTGAGTGGTCTTTTTTTGTCAGTTTGAGCTGTGCCCGGCCTCGCATAATAAAATAAATGAGGGAGAATGAGCGGAATGTGTGTACAGTCTCCAGCACACAGTGCCCGCTGCATACACCGGGTATATTGCCGGCACCGAGCTAAAATAGAAGAATGCTGTGTGGGAAAATCTTGTCTTGAAGTGGTTCTCAGAGGCTGACGCTGGTAGTGTCTGGCACACATAAGCTATTCATGATATGGTTCTGCCTTCCCATGACTAATTCTAAATGCGGCTTGAAAATGCACCATGAAGCCGGACAGTATTGCTCCTGTAAGGCTGGGCGCTAGGTGACCCGGCCATGTATCCATACGGGAGGGAGAGCTGTGATATGTGAATGTCCTTACCTCATCATCCCTTGAGATATACCCAGAATCCGCTTCTTCCTTTGTGTACTGCATGAGAAACGTGTCCGTGCCTCATCACTAGCAGATATTCAGTATATACCAATCACACACCTCTTAACACATATAACTGGCACTTGTTTGCACCACATCGCCTTCTTAGGCCTGGTGCAAACCTGAGCGATCCGGGATTGCGCAACCCGGGATTGCGCGGTCCTGCACAATTGCAGACAAGGATTGACGCGCGGCCCCATTGATTTCAATGGGGTTACATCCGCACGGCAATCGCAGAAAAAAAGGTGCATGTACCTTTTTTTGCGATACACGATGCACGGTTGTTTTAGCCACGATCGTGTTCGGATACACAGGCGAAATCGGCGCGGCTGGGGTGCCATTAGAAAATAATGGCAGCCACAGCACGATCGTCTGTGATGGGCGACTCCGTGACCACGCAGCAAGCGTGCACGATTGCTGCGTGTTTACAGATCGCCTAGGTGTTCATCGGCCCTCAGACCCCATTCATACTGAGTGATTTGTAGCGCGATTTCCACTCAAAAATCACTCAATGTAGCTCTTCCAATGCATTTCAATGGAGATGTTTACATCTTGCAGCTCAATGTCTCCTGTAGCTGAAGCTTGTTGCTCCAACATGAGCTATTTTTCGGCGGATTTTGAGCGATTTGGCCCCAATAGACTTTGATAGACTGCCAAAAGAAGCGCTACGTAGCACGCCAAAATGTGCACTGTAGGTCAATGTCACTCAATTTCCCTCAAAGTCGATCAGGTAGAATCGGCACTGAAAAAAGCTTGTAGCTCAGTGTGAATGGGGTCTAAGGGCTCATGCACATGGGCGTATTTGTGAGCAACACAAGCATATTTGTATACAATGTAAAATTCAGTTGGATTTGCAGCACCAAGGAGCCGTACCTGCTGTGGTTATTTGTCAATAGCAATGTATGGACAGAAAATGCTGTACCCATTGTGCCGTTGTGCATGAGCCCTAATTTATACATAGAACCCTCTTCTTCTGCATACATCCTGGGAAATGTCTTTAACTCATCACTCAGATATATAAACTCATGATGATCTCCTTTAGTTTACAAAATCAGCATGTGTGTCGACCTCACTATTCACTGCATACCCAGAATTCTTTCTTTCCCTTTGTATAATTTGTCTGGGCATCCATCATGTCTCTCCTTTCCACAGTCAACTTTGTTTTGTGTGTGTGCTCCTGTCATGCTCTGCATTATATGTTTAATACATGGTTATCCCCTCTCTGTACAGTTTATGAACTATGTATGATATGTACCCAGAACCTCTTGATTTTTGGTACTGTGCAACATAGTATGTGTGATAACTGCCATTCCCCACCATCTCAGTGAGACATATACAGTACCTGTCGTCCTTTTTCCTCCTTGGTATGATGTGTACTTGTGGAGAGTATCATTATCCTTGGGGATATCATTGAACCCACAACTGCATAATCCTTTGTGATGTACCCAGAACGCTCTGTGATTTCACTGTACATAGGCCTTTGCAGCTAGACTGCAGCTCATAGCCTGTTTTCCATCTACCTTTGATACACCCAGAATCCTTTTCTTTTGTATACATTGTTATAAATGAATGTGTTTGCATATCAGTTATTCATTGTATTCCTATACTATATCTATCACTTATACTGGACTGGAAACATGTCCAGTAGAAGCCAATTTGTTGCTTTGAGCAATAAATGCTTCAGACACTTTTATGCAGGACAGCCAATGTGCATACATAAGCGTGAGACATTTTGCTTAGTGGTTAGCACTTCTGCCTTGCAGCACAGGGGTTCCTGGGTTGAATCCTGGTTATGATACTATCTGCATGGTGTATGCATGTTCTCCCTGTGCTTGCAGGGGTTTCCTCTGGGTACTCCGGTTTCCTCCCACACTCCAGACATGCTGTAGGTTACTTGGCTCCTTTCTAAGTTGGCCGTTGTGTGTGTGTATATGAATGCATATGAGATAGTGACCCCAGATTTTAAGCTCCTAGAAGGCAGGGACTGATCTAAATAAATAGTACGTAAAGTGTTGTGTAAACTGTCAGCAGTATATAAATGCCTGTAATAAATTAAATCTGGAGCTTCCAGCCCCTCCTCACTCAGTCCAAAATGTAAACAAAACTGTTTTGGCTAGAGGTGACCCTTAACCCCTTTTACTGCCACCTAACATTTAAGAATAGTGGAATGATGAACATGTATTTCTGCAGTGGCATTTACAAACGGCACTGGAGAAATAAGGCATGGGCAGCCACTAATGGCTGTGATCTGAGCTGTCATCAGACAGTTCAGATCACAGACACAATATGCAGAGCTGATCTTGAGAGACATGCTACAAAGTTAAAATATTACAGTATGATCACTGGGGGAGAGGAGACTGAGGAAATTCTTCCTTCTGCCTGCAGTAGACCACTGACATCATTGCAGCCTATGCATATTCACTGACTGGAGCTCAAAGATGGCTTGTTAATGAAAAATGATACTGTATATTGTAACTTGTCAGGAATTTATTAAGGCAG
Source organism: Nanorana parkeri (assembly GCF_000935625.1). Taxonomy (NCBI): domain Eukaryota; kingdom Metazoa; phylum Chordata; class Amphibia; order Anura; family Dicroglossidae; genus Nanorana; species Nanorana parkeri. Next base: position 1,023,713 of record NW_017306519.1, on the reverse strand, counting down.
ACATGTAAAGTTACTGAACTGTCCACTTTAAGGTTGCTACCTTTTTCCTAAAAATAAAATCAGTCTTTGTTATCTTGTTAATCGCATTGCTAACAAGTCCAATTTTTACCTGCCAGGCCATTAAAATACAGGGAGGTGGCAAAGCTACACCCAGTTAAGTTTTAAATTGGCCTGGATGCAACATGCACTTCTTCCCTTTTTGATGAAATAGGCCTAACGTCCTTACTATCGGTACTTTCCCCAATGACTGCAGTGCTTGCCGTCCTCTGATCCTCAGTCGTGGGGCTACCTCTTTACTTCTGGTTGTCTCTGTATCGCTATTGTCCGCAGAGAGACCCACACAGCCAGCCTCCCGTTCTCCCACAGGACCTGGTTCCCACACTCATAATTTGACGGGTCACCAGAGACACAAAAGCAGCCACTGGGAGCCAGGCACTGTGTAGGGAGACGGGGTGGAGAAAAGACCCAAAGCCATTTTGGTGTAACGACGGGGCCATGTATTAGTTGGCCTCTGTTACCTCTATTATTTACCCCGGTGGAGATGACAAACCTCTGTCCCTTCCCGTCTGCCTTAATGGAAATGTCCTTAAAGAAAGGATCTTTGTGTCTCGAAAGCTTGAACTGTCTCTGAACTTGGGTATAATTTATAGTGCACCTGATGCTTCCTGGCCTTTTCCGGTGGTCAAGCGCTGGTTATGAGAGCCAGTCTGTCCATTCACTGAAGTGAGATACTGAAGTGTTGGGTTCTTTAAATGTCCCAAAAGAGAATCTACAGCCTGTATAGTAGATATAAAGTGACCAACTAAATGTATAATTGTATCTGTATATAATTTCATGGAGGCAGACATATTTGCTTACTGCATATTTGCTCTGCTTCCTGCTGATTGTTCCCCCAGTGATTGTGCCATGCTGCTCCCCTCTCTCATGACCACCAGTCAGGTCTGACTGATTGAAAACAATGTACTCTCTGTGTGCCTGAGATTTATTGGGCCCCATTCACACCTAGGTGTGAGCGTAGCCAGGTGATTTAGAGGCATATTTTTTTGCACTTTTGTATGTGTGTTTTTCAAGAGTTTTTATATGCGACTTGTAGTATAGGAGCAGAATCATGAGTTGTTTTGGGCCCACGCGTTTGGGTGCATTTTTCAGTTGCTGCCATTGAACCATTGCTCCCATTGGGCCAAAAACTCTTGGATATGCCCCAGAGGAACTTTTTGGAGCTTCAGGTGACACTGTGCTTAGATGTGAATGGGCATCTTTTAATATAATGGGATTATTTATGTTCGGCCTTCAAGTGCTTCAGCAAACACGCTTCAAGACGCCCATGTGGGAACAGTGTCCTAAAGTATAGGTGAACCCTACATTTTACAGTAATGCAAGGTAGAGTGCAGGCATAAAATATAACTACACTTTAGGTTTTGTAATAAAAGAAAAGCAATGAAAGATGTTTTTTAACTTGCTAATATCAGTGAATAAGTCCCTGCAGGCCAGGGTCACTGAAACAGGAAGTCCCAGTCTTGACTGCTGAGTGGTCAGAGTTGTTGTCAATCAACCAGCAGGGAGTGTTCACTGCAGTAGATCGAATGAAGCACGGCTTCCGTTAATTTACCACAGAAGGTGACAACGCTGCTGAAGCATTGGGAGATGAATAGCGGTTTCACCCTACTAAGCTGCATGTATAGTCCAAACGTATTTTTGTTTTGGGTTGAGTAGGAAGTGGTTGATAAGCCATATCAGGATATTAGGTTTAGATTTTGTGAGAAAATCATCCGAAAGTGAGAGAAATTCCCATTTTAGATCATTTGTCCCCAATGGATGAACTGGTGAGAGCTCACAAAATTTTGCATTTCATCATACTTTTCTTTTAGTAGTTATGGTTACCAGGACAAACTGAAGAATGACTCTTTCCAATGGAAGATTCACCTTGAGAGGGGGTTGGGCCCTTCCACATTCTATTCAAAACTTTGCCTTAACATACACTTTAAAGCAGACCTTAACCTATAAATATATTTTTCCTTTACTTATAATGACTTATAATGACTGTTTTCCTCCTTCATGGTCCTCTTGGGCATTGCTGGGAAATCTCATGTGTAATCTCACGGGATCTGTGCATTTTGGTCACATGTGCCAGGAGGCTGGGCAATGGCACAGACTTACAGCCTCTGTGTTCTCCCCATGTTTTGTCCTGCAGTCCTATAGTAATTTAGATAAGGGGGAGGATAGGGGAAGGTGCATTATTTTTTAATCTTTGGTCAAGTAAATAGATGCCAATATAGCTGTTTGGCTGAAATTGCCCTTTAAATAAGCCTGATAATTTTATCGATCACTTTCTGCCTTATTTAGCTGTCTCAGTCTCGCCGCACAGCATGTGTTGTTTGGATGCGAGAAAAGGCTGATTATCATCTGCTGCTTACATGCTCCAAGTTCCCAGAGCTGCCGGTCAATTACCCTTCTATTAGAGGCTGCTCCCATCATCCTAATGGGGGCACATGGAGAGTCGGTGGAGCTGGGAGGGAGAGCATGGGATTAGAGAAGTAGCAGGTTGTACACTTCCTCTTTCTCACCCTCCGCTCCTTATCTTTCCTCCGTCTCCACTCGAAAATGCGACAAGCCAGCTGTTCCCACGCAGCCCTGGGAAAAAGATGGCACTTGTACCGATCTCGGGATTCAGCTAAAACGCCCCCATCTATACAGCTTATTTACTCCTTTTCATGTTTCACTTGATGCAGAAAGTTTGGAGTTTAAGGGAAACCCTTTATTGGCAAACTTAAGGTATTAAAGAGTCAAGCTTCTTGGATGCCTTAAATCCCTTATTCAGGCTTTCTGTATAAAGAAAGGATCTAAGGTATCCCGAAAGCTTACATCTTAATACATTAAATATTTCATATTTATTTTTTTAAGTAACTTACCCCTAAAAAGGAGTATGGTAGGTGCAGAAGAATGCTGCTTATTATAAAAATCATACCTTGCTACAAGTTGGCTCCTACATTAGTATTAGTCATATACCTGCCCCTATTCTCTTCCATTCACAAAAAGCCTTGAACTTTTTTTTTTTACAGTATGCAAGATGTTCTGTGAAGGAGGGGGAGGGTTGTAATATACACGCCCCTCCTTTCCCCCATTCATAAAGAGTGTTGTTTTGTTTTTTTTACAGTATGCAAGGAGTTCTGTGAATGGTGGAGGGGAAGTTGTCGTATACCCACTTCTTCCTCTTCCCTCATCCATTCGTAAAGAGACTTGTATTTTATTTTTTATCAATATGCAAGGAGTTCTCTGAGAGAAGGAGGGGAGGTTCAGTCGGATAACCGTCCCTCCTCCCCCCTCATTCATTTACAAAGAGCCTTGTATTTTTTTTTTTACAGTATGCAAGACATTCTGTGAATGGAGGAGGGGAGGGTTAGTCATATATCCGGCACTCCTCTCCTCCATTCACAAAAAAAGTCTTGTATCTTTTTTCCAGTATGCAAGAAATTCTGTGAATGGCGGAGGGGAGGGTTAGTCATATACCTGCCCCTACTCTCTTACATTCACAAAAAGCCTTGCATTTGTTTTTTTACAGTATGCAAAATGTTCTGTGAATGGAGGGGAAGGGTTAGTAATATACACGCCCCTCCTTTCCTCCATTCACAAAAAGTATTGTATTTTTTTCAGTATGCAAGGAGTTCTGTGAGTGAAAGAGGGGGGGTTCAATCAGATACCCACCCCCTCTTCTCCTCTCCTCCATTTACAAAAGGCTTTGGTTTTTACAGTATGCAAGGCAGTCTGTGAACGGAGGAGGGGAGGGTATATGTCTGAACCTCCCCTTCTCCATCTGTGCTGTTTAGCGCGGATGGGAGAATCAAGTGTTTTTTTCTCATTCAGCCAATCTGGAGCAGTTTCCAGTGGCAACCAATCAGCTTCTCTCTTTCATTTTCAAAGCTTAACTGAACAGAGAAGCCGATTGGTTACTATGGACAACTGCTCCAGATTTTGTCTGCTCCCATAGTGTATGGCCAGCTTTAGAAATTATTGAATACAGTGGCAGCCAGGCAGTTAGCATTGCAGCAATAGTAGCTTCCATGTTTCTCTCTGCTCAGCTGTTATTTTATTCATGTATACTGTGTATTTTAGAAGCAGGAGGACAGGGAATGTAACAGCAAGGACACAGCTTGGGTGTTGTTTTGAGTGACTTTTTGTTTACGTCTAGAATTGCATTATTCAGCAGTTCTGGTTTGCAGTCATTTCCCCAAAACACTAGAGATTTGATATCCCTGTGATATTTCTCAGCGTTCCAAGGATTTCTGTCTTTCTACATGTGACTTTATTGTACCATTGTGATGTTTAGAGCGATTTATACCAAGAGAAGGAGTGTAGCTACCTATTAGGGATATAATTTCCAAACTGGGTTTATAGATTGTTCTACACAGTAACAAGTTTGTGATACTGTATATTCACAGTAAAAGTGTTCTTAGTTGTACATGTTGGGGTCTGCATGAGATAATGCAGTGACTACTGTTATTTCCTTTTTTGATTGTTTCACCGCTCAGCTACCTTGTACATCACAGAGGCGGACTGTGTTATGTGGCTATGGAAAGATTTTTTTTAGTTTACCATTTATACTCAGGGCTAAGCTGCTTGTTCTAACCACCTAGTAACATACATATATTTTTGTATATGTATATATGTATATATATATATATATATCTATATCTATATATAGG
>NW_017306519.1:955915-1018634 GCF_000935625.1 Nanorana parkeri | reverse complement strand
CCCTGGCTTCCTTTTATTTGCGTAGATTAACACATGCATGTAGTGTTGGTCTGCTCCAATTGTATTGGATAAGATGCACAGATGAAATAAAACAACCTTGCATCAGGAGCCATTAGTCCACCTTTACTCACTTTCTATATTCGAAATGAGAGCACCAAATCAGGTGATAAGAGTCCAAAGTCTATAGCCAAATGTCTGTTGCCAACCAGAATACAGATGCATCCAATACTTTTCGGGGGGCCATAATCAACCCCCTTTATCAAGGCTTCACGCAAGACTACGGAATGCACTGAAATAGACTGGACAGTCATTCAGTATTGCATTGATGAAGAAAGGGGCGAGTAGATAGAACTTTTTCATCGGCAATTCAGTACTAAACGGTTGTTCAGTCTATTTTAGCACAATTCTGCTTTCAGCTTTCCTTCCATAGTCATGCTTTCTTTAAGACCTGATGAAGGGGGATGTTTTTGGCCTCTGAAACGCGTTGACTGTATTTGTTTTCTGGTTTTCATCAGGCATTGAATTAAAGACTTTGGACTCCTGCCACCTGATTGGCACGCTTATTTGACCTGTGAATATAGTAGCCAGCACGGCAGGTTCCTCCATCCATACTAAACATTGGTTTTCTCTCGTTCAGCCCACAGAGATCTAAGTGTGTATAGCTAGCCTTATTCTTTCAAGCCAAAATGCCCCCTGGTACCAGATTCTCATGCGTGCTAAGCATGAAGAATACAAACAGCTCCGTTCACAATGATGATACACCAAGATAAGGATCTTCATTTTGAAAAAAGTGATATCTATTTTCTGCCAGTCCATGAGTTCAATGAGGTTTGAAAATGACAGTCATATTGTGAGCTTTGTGAATTAAGTCTCCAGGCAGTTACCTCAGCTCGATCATTCCACAGGTAACAAGCAGTGTGCAGAGATCACAGACGCCATGGCAGGGGATCTCCACACTATCCCTCTTGGAATGTTCCTACTGATGACCATAGCCCCGAGGCGGGCCTTTTCTAAATGGCTTGAAGTGCTAATTAAAATGTGAAAAGAACTCACTAAACATTAACCTAAGTCAGGAACCTCCTCAGGATTTAGCACATCCTACCAGTGACTGTGGGTGTCATTAGGATGAGAACAATCCCCGGTAATTAGGGTATAATGAGATGGGGCTGCCCTAGTGCACTGGCTTGATGTTCATATGCTAAATACACAAGGTATTTACAATGTACATTCTCATTAGACTCCTGCAATTATCTAGCCTGAGGGATGCAAGCTTGGTGGGGGATTCCATTTTCAGATGGCCTGTCACCATACAAAGTGCGAGCTGACAGTGTCTGAGCCAAAATGCAGCCTACACAACACTGATATTTGTGAGCTTGTGTTTTGGGTTATTAGTGTGTCATTTCTCTAAAAGTAATTCTTGTCTTGACTTTTACACTACATGTTTGCATGTCCACATATTGATTGTTACAGCTCATGAATGCTTTGGTCATCCTTATAGCAAGGAACATGATTAAAGCTTGGGGAGTGGGAAGGGTTAGAACCTCTGACTGGGTTTTATTGCTTTTTGCATGTGTGGTTTGGAGAGTCACCCTCTCTGTGTTGGTTACCATTTTCACGGGCATGAGAAATCCAGTGGGACACAGACAAAAAAAAGTATTGACAGAGGTTCCAACCATTCCATACTATGTCTAAAATTAAAGAAGACGTTTGGGCTTTAGATATACATTATTGATAACAGTGTTCAATTTGTCAGTGACAGATCTGATTGGCTGTTAAAGATGTTTGTTGCATACAAAATAGCTTTGCGCTGCAAGATGGGCGTCAATGCTGGAGAGCATCTAACAGAACTGCAAAGAGTAAATATCCGGCACAGATCTGGGTCAGTGAGCCTGTGGTTTACAAGGGCAGAGTTCACAATCAGTGATTGTGGGTCCCAAGTACCGTGTGAAAAGCTCAACTCAGTTCACTTCTGCAAAGCCACAACTTGCAGGTGTCCCGACCACAAAATCTCTGTGAAAATTCAGACTGCCTTGCAACAAGGGCAGGATAGGTGGGGACGTGCTACATGAAATGACTCAACAATGGGGCTACTGCAAACACAAAACCACCAGTTTTCACCTTACAGTGCAAGGCAGGAAGCCTCAGGTTTAAGTCATCCCTGTCCTTCGTCAGCACTGATTCTTTGTGCCCCCTAACACCCATCAACCTTCCTCTAACACCGGCCGGGGACGCAGTGCTTGTATACCTTATGATGCAAGACAGGAAGCCTCAGGTTTAAGTCATCCCTGTCCTTCGTCAGCACTGATTCTTTGTGCCCCCTAACACCCATCAACCTTCCTCTAACACAGGCCAGGTACACAGTGCTTGTATACCTTATGATGCAAGACAGGAAGCCACAGGGTTAAGTCATCCCTGTCCATCAGCACCGATTCTTTGTGCCCCCTAACACCCATCAACCTACCTCTAACATGAACCAGTGACACAGTGCTTCTATGCTGTACTTTTATAGTAAACATGTCGGTACAGAGATGCTGACTTCTTCATAAAATGCTAGTTGCCTGGCCTTTATGCTGCCCCACTGAGTGCCTAATCTCTTAGTCATGATGTGGAACAAGTAGGCAAATCAGGAGGAAAAGTAAGAATCTCTGAGAACTCCTGCCGCTACTTCATGTCTACATGGACTCCAGACTTGGCTTCATGGCATTTCTCAAAGTGGTGACTGTCCCTTTCAATCTCATCTATAAAAATATATATATATATTTTTTAAACCTATCAAAAATTTAGATATTTAGCACCATACCAAAAAGCTGTTTACATTGAAAGTGAAGTTCAACTTCATTTGACAAAATCACACTTTTAATATGATGGGGAAAGGTTATTTATTTATTTTGCTGTCTGTGATTTCCTGTCCCGGTGACAACCACTACCCCCATTTCTTGTATGGATATCACACGAACAGGAAGTGAGGGAAAATCGCACCAATGGTGGCACAGACAAGAATAGAAAGATGACAAATTTTGCCTCTTTCCCACTCTATAGAAAACCGCCTGGAGTTAGATTTTAAATGTTCATTTCATGGTGAGGAAAATGATTCTACTCCAATGTTCTGTTTATTTTTCTGACTTGTTCATCTTTAATCTGAAAATGATCATGAGATAAATTAACTTCTGTGGTTTTGAGTTCTATTTTTTCTCTTGAAGGTAAAGTTGTTTGTTTTTTTCTGCAATATCACACAAATCAGTGGTTAAATCTGCAGAACATCCACGTGCAAAATAAGTGGCGGCATTTCTTGGCCTCCGTGCAGTCTTATTCATCACTGTCCCCAATTCTATTAAGGGACAGGCTGGCAGTGACAGCGCGCGCCCTGTGTGACAATATATAGACATTCCCACAAGGTTATTCCCCCTTGTCCTGATGAGAGTCGGAACTGGGTTCTTTCCCAGGGATCAGGCTTCCTCTGTCAGTGCAGGCCGGGCTGGGAGATTTGTCCTGCTCAGAAAGCCCGTGGGAAGCTTTTCCCGCTGGACCAGAGGACGAGGCTAAAAGAGTCCTAGAGTCACAGTGCAGTAGTCCCTCTTCTGGCTCAGCGAGTTAGGTTATCTTAACTATGCAATGGATGCTTCTGGGAGGTCATCTATATGTACAAGTTCTGCAAAATGTATTTTAGCAAAGCTGCGGATATGCATTAACTGCTTCATTCCCAACAGGTTTAACCCTTTTTTTTTTTTAGTCCTTGGCAGTCTTTAAAGTGTGTATAAACCCTAACAGCTAACTTATTTGCCATCTATCATTTAAAATGGTTTGTTATATCGGTTCCTTAGGAGGGGGTGTTCTATAGTTCTAACACTTCCTGTCTTAGGGTGACAACTCCGACAGATATTGTACAGTGAGTAGGATAGGAACTGTGTTACTGGCAGAACCATCAAGTGAAAATAAAGGAAAAAAGCCTTAAATAACCAAAGCAGCAACCACATCTAAGGACATATTCTAAAAGCCTGTGGTGGGTGCACAGAAAAAAACTAAACCGTGAACTAAAAACAGTGCATGTGAACACACACAAAAAAGGTGCACAGGATGTGTCTAAATGGTCCTTCTCCCAAAGAGAAAGGGCTCTTCCCTGACCCCCTTGGGGCACAAGGCTCCTGACAGGGGCAGAGCACACTAGCCAGATGGACTCCTCTTTTCATGGTCAGTTGAAGCCGGCCAATGAGTACTGGGTTTGGGTTCTCCCGAAAAAACGACCCCTGGTTTAGGGGAGGGAGGAACCCAATGGCCCCAAATCCCCCTCCCTGACATCAGGGTAGCCCTGAAGCTACAGTATATTAGGTTTCTGTTCTTCTGCTTAGATGCATATAAGCTTTATGTCCCATGGTGATGTACATAATGGCGAGCAATACATGTCACTGTAAAATACATATTGGTCTCCAGCAACGTATCTTTGCACCTATATAAGGAAAGGGAACCTGTACTGGAAGTATATGGAGAAAATCCTAGTTGCCTGCCTCCAGCTTTAATACTTTGATATACTGACCCACAACTAGAATGTCAGACTTCCTGACCTGAATACAAGTTTCCAGTCATGTCTCCGATATAACTGAAGCACCATGACAGTCTGATGATGCCTTTGACAACATTCAGTAGGAAAGCCTTCCATTGTGTTGTGTTCTTTACTTGCTTCTAAGCATCTTGTGGAAGAAAACCTGGTGATTGTATATTTTTCTTCATCTTTGCTTTGGTAACCAGGGGCGTCTCTTTGCACACTGCAGATGGTGTGCTGCTGCAGATTTGTAATAGTTTGTTATATTTACATGGCCGTCTTTCATGCAGTTCTGTAGCTTCTCTGCCTAGTGAATGTCTACCATCGTTCAGCTTGGTTTTGTGGAAAAGTCAAATAAGTGACAAACCTCGGGTGATAACATTTTGAATGTTGGGGCTCCATTATCTTATAAAAATTTTTATGGCTACGCACTGATTTTTGATCCCTTTAGTTCCCCATTGGTTATACTTTCTTGTTGGGGCTCCATTATCTTATACGTTTTTTTATGGTTACGCACTGATTTTTGATCCCTTTAGTTCCCCACTGGCTTTACTTTCTTGTTGGTGCCCCTAGGCCCTACAACATAGTAGTCATTGTTTCAGCCATTGCGTTGATGATGGGCAACAAGCCTGAAACAGCTGTGTGCCATTTGAAACAAGGTTACAACACTATGCGATCTGAAAGCATAGATAGCTATTGAGGCCAAAACGAATGATTTTCATGGCTCCATCACCATCATAATGTGAATTTCTATATATGGGATATGTGATGTAAGGAGATATTTGAATACATTCTGTTCCACTGTGCTACACATTTTCCTATTGCCCAATTGAACCATTGTTATTTAATACTGTAATGCAGCCAGTACACCAATAAATTTGTGGCTCTTTTACTTTTGGTTTTCAGACACCTATGTGCTGCATTCAACATGTGCTGCCGGTACATAGGAAAGTCAGACTACGGCTCTCTCATGCAAAGCAGCTGCTCCTCTCTTCAGCAGTTTGGGGCATACCCCCCTTCCAGGACTCTGCTGTAATAAACAGCGCCTTTGCTTCATGAGCAGAACTGTTGAGAAGCAGTGTCCAGGGGAGGAGGCGTGTTGGACCTCTGGAGAGCCAGGCCGCTGCCTTTTATGAGAGCGCAGTGGCCCAGCATCTTCCTGATAGTCCAGTGAGCAATAAAAACCTGGCAGAGGTTCTTACCATTTCCATCTACAAGGCAAAAACAACTTTTATTCAGTGTCCCAGTTGAAAAGATCTTCCTTCACTCCCTGTCCTGGTGACCACTCTCACCAGAGTAGGAAGTAGGGAGAAATCATCCCAACAGGACACAGCACCAGTAACAAACTGCCAGGAATTATAACCTTTCCCCGTGGTCATTGGGGCAGAAAGTGATTGTAAACCTCTCCGATGTTGACTGGTATCAATAATATACTTCTAAAATGTTATCCTTCCAATACCTGGATACAAAAAAATACATATCAATTAAAAAAAACAAAAACTTTACAATGTCTGAAGGTTGCCTTTAATGCAGCATAGATATAGAGAAGGCTGGCCCACCCAGGGCTAGTTCCATTATCTAACGTTTCAATCTACAAGTTTTTACTGGCAAATATAAAGATCTGTCACAATGTGTTTAACAGGTGTAGAATTTCCTGAAGTCAGACACAGTAGTAGTGTTTTCACAGCCCCGTGGCAGTAAGGGGTTAAGGCACAGTGACCCCTGGTTTTATATTCCCACTAGCTCTAGGTTTAGCCCCCCCCTTGACATGGGATCATTTCTCAGGCATGCTGTGTTATTATAAGGTCTGGTACCTAAAGATAAAATTCCCATCTTCAGCTGAGTACTATGGAGGTCTCTGTCTGTTTAGTACATAGCCAGAGGAAGTAAATGTTTTCAGAGTGCATTTTATCTAGGCAAGTGACATCATAACCCCTGCTTGGTCTATTACCTCAGTCGTTCTGGGCCCCAGGCAGCACAATTCAAATTCACAGGATTTATGAGACATTAGTCATTGTATATTTTTTGTTATAGTTTTACACACTGGCATTTTTTGGCTAAGTTTTCTACTTTCACTATTTAAAAGCAAATCTCTGCCAAAGTAACACTAACCCTAACATGAAACTGTTATAAATGTTGTGTTCTGTGAAAGAGTTACTAATAAACCAAAATAAGGTATGTAGAAGTACCCCAAGACAGAAGATTGGATATTTGACATTTGTTTAGGTATTCTTATCATCCTGGGACATTCATAATTGACATTAGATCCCAGAAGACTACATTGTCTGAAGGCGCTCGATTTTCTCTTGTTCAGCTTGTGAGCTGAATGCAAGAAAACCCATTGATTGCCCCATCCACACCAACAGCTGGCAGTGGAGGAATCTTGACTTTTATCGGGCAGGTTGGAGCTTGCAGGGCCACCTATGGCTTGAATTGAAATTAATTCAGCAAGAATTGGCAGAAATCCAAGCCATCTAAGGGAGGCCTTACGGATACCCAAGCTAGTCCATTAGGGAGATGAGAAACTTCCCACCCACTCAGCCATCCCTGCTCATCACCTTCCCTTACCTATTCTATGGACCTAAACATGGATGACCAAACATGCTGACTAACTGTGTGATGGACTCACTGGGTGATGGTGGCTCCTGATGCAGACATATGGTGGGTGCATATCTTACTGCGCTTAGTAGCTTTCTGGGCACATTCAGGGATTTTTAGTCTTTGATCGGGACAACTGCATTAAACATTTTATTTCACTACTAAACACTGCCAGGTTGGGGTCCTTGGGTTTATTTCACTGGTGACCAATGACACTGCTTTTTAAATGGGTTGGACTACAGCAGTATCATGAAACAAATATTGTGAGGGGTGTGAAACAAAGTCATCCTACCAAAATGATATCCCTAATCAGCAGATATGTGAGCAGAGGCAGAGATATGCAACAGTAAATAATCAAGTGTAGAACAGGACCAAGCAGACCAAAGGCAAACTAGGGTCAAGCCAGAGGTCAACAACAGAGCCAAGTTGGGTGACCTGAGATCAAGTGAGCTGACAGTAAGGAACCCAGGTAGGGCAACTTGCGGTCAAAGCAGCAACAAAACCAGGTAAGGCAGAGTTAGGTCATTCCATGGGCAAACAACAAAACCGGATAGGGCAAAGTAAGGGCCAGCCAGTGGCCAGAAAGGAACCAGCTAGGGTAACATAAGGTCAAGCACAGGGACATCAGTGGTATTAAGTAGGATGACATAAGGTCTAGCCAGGGAGCAGTGATGGAAGCAGGTAAAGCAAAGTTGAACCAGGGGTCAGCAACAGAACCAGGTAGGGTGAAGTAGGGTTGAGCCAGAGTTCAGCAACTAGGTAGTTAATACATTTAGTACTGAAGGGGCAGGAGAAAGCCTAGGTCCAATAAGAAGGCATATCACAGCACAGGTCATCACACGATAGCAGACATTGATACCTAAAGCTCCGTCAGAAAGAACCCAAAGCAACCTTTTATAGCTTGTCAGTTTGGCACCTTCTGCACACATGGATGCAATGTACATACAACTGCTGATTAAAGCGAGGCTTGCGTCCTTACACCTTGGCAGAACAGCCTATTATACACCTTGGCTTTGTGCACGTGCCATAACGAGCACTATTGCTGTACGCTATCCTGAAACCAGAACTTTTCTTTCTTAGCTGCCACGGAGGCAACAGGAGTCAATGGAATTTCAAAGGTTTATTCTATGGGCTGACCGCCCAGTGTGTTGGATAAACTAGTTATTTGTATACCATCTTCACCAAGAGTGTTTCCTATTTTCTCGAAATGTATTTATTTGTCCATAATAGCCTTTGAAAAGCCTTTTAAAGAAACGAGTTTATAAAAATGATGCAAGTGTTGTGGCTTTTAACGCTGCCACATGGTAGTACCTTAGAATAACAAGATACAGAGCTCCCTTATGCTGTTCTATTAGGTAGCCTGAGGTAAAGATAATAATGTCATGTAAATTGGCGAAGAAAACCAAACAAGAACCCAGTTAAGCCATGCATACATCCACGATAGTCATCTTGAAGAGCAAATCAAAGTAACAAGTAAAACAACTCAGTGGATTGCTAATACTATCCAGAAAACAGTACCGCTGTGTCCAAAACTCTCATTGGATTGCCTTAATTCATTATTTTCCTGATCCAGATTGAGTTTTGCTTTTTAAATGGGCTGGACTACAGCCTCTTGTCTGTAATTTTATGCGGAACTACCTCGCTTTTTGAGAATTACTTCTAGATGTATCACCAACCAGATTTGTTTGCATTGTATGTGCGTGCACGTGGGAGGCAGGGGAATTTTTGGAAAAAAACATTTTTATGTTACTTTAATTTTTTTTCTTTGCACTAAAGTTTATTGCTATCACGTAGGGGGGTAACAAGTCCTGTATGTAATAGCAAATATAATGCGACAGGTCCTGTTTATGATGTCACCTAGGGGCCCCAAAGAAGCTTTTGAAGCAGAGATCTGCTTTACCAGCTACTTAAAGGAGAACTATGAGGTGAGTGCTTCTCACTCACCTCATAGTTCTAGCCGACCTGTGACAATGAGACTGTCACAGGTCGGCTCAGTAGATCGGGAGGTGAGCGAACATACCCCGGCGTTCGCTCACCTCTCGATCCTGTCACGGCTCTCTGCCGTGACAGGGGAGGGGCTGGATTCCCCCCTCCCCGCTCCGATCCGCCAGCGCTGACTGGCGGAACGGACGGGGGAGGGGGCGTGTACAGCTGGCTCTGCTTCTAGATAGGCAGAGCCAGCTGTCACTCACGCAGCTGGGCGGATCTCGACATCGATGTCGGGATCCGCTCCGGCTGTGGCGTCTCAGTATACCGGGAGCTGTAGCTCGCGGTATACTGAGCTTAGGGTAACGGGAGGACGCTAGTTTGTGTCCTCCCGTTACCCTAAGGAGAACTATGGGGAAAAGCCCTGACCCCATAGTTCTCCTTTTAATACACATCACTTCCAGGTCCAGTGATCGGAGGAGAGATCAGCGGCTGTAAGTTTACTTGAACTCCCTCCAAACTGTCAGAGGAGATGAGGGACAGGGGAGCCCGGGGAAGGCGGAGGTGGAGGGGGAGCACGTTCCGCTGCACCGCACAAGCGATTTGGCGGCTGTATAGACACCAGAGCACTTGCATCTGAACAGCCATCGCCGTCTGTTTAAAATGATACCAAGAAGCAGAAGTCGTGTTTTTGGTATAACCACTTTAGGACAGGACGTATTTTGACAGTGGATGGTCCTGAAGCAATTAAAGTACAACTTTTATGAAAGTTATGCTACTATATCAACCTTGCAGAAGTATTCATCTCCAGGAGCCAATGGTTAGCATTGCCTTTTCTGCTCCGTGCTGCAGGACCCCAGTAATTAGCACATTTTGACTTTTCCAAAAGCCAGTGCCAAGACACCTTCAGCACATTCCACTATATATAAGTTCATTAACCTATTGAGAAGAGATGTGCAGTGCCATGTGAGGTGAAATTGGGGCAATTTCCTAACCAGCATGTTCCATATTACTAGCACCTGGTTTTTGAGGGCTCCAGGAATGCTCAGCAGCAGTTAATTATGAATGCATTGTTAGCAGCCTGCACTTGAAGATTCCAGCTTTACATCTGGAAGTTTGGCTTAGAAATGTAGCTCTCTGGAAAATTGTAATGTTTGCCTGGAGTGCTCCTTTTTAGAATTGAATGCAGGATGATGACATCTCAGTGAGTGACAGGACAGGAATGCCACTGCACCCTGGCTGCATTGTGGGAATATTCCATGCGTCACAACAGCCTGCTTTTTGAGGCTTAAGCTGATCTCCCTGAGAGACTTTCAGCAGTATATAAACACATATACAGTTTCATGCAGGTTACAGGTCATCCAGCCTGACCTCCAGGAAAACACGTCCTTTTCTCCTTTTAATGAGCTATTTCTAAGTCTTGCGGACTTCATTTCTTATGTTTCAACCTGCCTGATGAGAAACATAGATTTTCTGGAATGAGATTTATAGGGAGGAGAACAGACACAAAGTTTACCCTGTTTATTAAAGTATCACAAGAAAATGTAGCTAGGACATTCTGTGTTGTCTCATAGCATCCAATCAAATTCTCCTGTCATTTCCTCATTCCGCTAAGGGAGATTCTGACTGGATTTGATTGGACACCTCCATCAGAGAAGCCCCATGGGTCACTGTTCTTTTCATTTGATCATGCTACTATTGAAAGATTCCCATCTGCGTGTTTGTGCTAATTTATTTTTTTGAAGTTTAGGGCACGGATTTGTATGTTCTCATTGCACTGCATCCAGCGGAGATCCCCCCCCCCCCTAAAAAAATCGCCTTTCACAGGGAAATGATAGTGAATGTTAAGAAAAATTCCTCTCGGTCCATATGCCTTTCCCCCCAAAAAGACAGACAGGGAGGTCTATTGAAACCTGAAGGTACCCATCTTATTTATCAGGTTATCATGCTGCAACCACAGGTTTGAGCAGGGGCTATATTACATTAAATGTATAGTCCACCCAAAAATGATATATTTGGAGTCTAGTTATCCCCTGATGTATTTTATTTCTTGGATGCTCCAATGGTGAGATCTCCATGCCCATCTGTGGGATGGTTAGTGGTCCCTGCCCACCTCTGTGTGTTCTAACTTCTCCTCTTACCCCCGTTACATTCTTCATAATATAAAATCCAGCAGGGAGAGTGGGAACCCTTATAATGGTCACAGCAGATGTGCAGACCTGGAGACTCAGCACAGAGACCTCACCAGTATAGTCCCTGAGAGATGTAAAAAACTGTCCAGTGGAGTATCTTCCGGCGTTTACCAAAAACTGAAATATTCGTTTTTGGGGGGCTGACCCTTTATTAGTCGAGACCATTTAGCATAGCATTCATCTGTTTTGCTTATGCAGAAACCTTGAGATACAAGTTACTGGAGAATATCCCACAGCTCAATCAATATTGTATAAAGTGACCTCATCAGGAGGTCCTCCAGTTAAGAAAATCTTTCCCCATTATACCCCAGGAGGCTGAAAACCTAGGCAATGGTCAACATAAAAATACCAGCTTCAAGTTGGGGTTCGTGTACTACTCCATAATCAACCGTGTAACATAGGAGCTTCTCAATGGGTTGCTGAGGTGCCATCATTACATTGTGAGGTTTGTAGGTCAGGTTAAGCTATAGCCTGTGTCCAAAAAGGTATGATGTCTGCTATTGCCTGGTGATGCTGTTTTGTACATTAATGACCGTTACAGGTTCCCTTTAAGCTCTGCACATAAACAACAAAGTTCAAAGATGAAGTACCAGTGTTTCTGAAACTGCATGAGCTCATTCTGCTTCTTTCCTTCCTCCTTGTTTCTTCTAAAAACCAGTGTAGTCATATAGCATCTAGCCGATTCCCACACTAGCCATGTATGTGTTTTATTTATCTCAGAATCATCAAACTATCACACACTGTACGCATGATGTGCATTTTCTGAACCTGCAAGCATTACTTTAAAATCACTTTATCTAGCTGCATGTGTCTGTACACAATCTGTTTACCAGAGAAACTCACTACTGTGTCTAGCAAGCTTCATTGTGAAAGATCTTTCACTCATAAGACTCTTCAGAAATCTGGTGAGCACCGTCAAATGTTTATAGACAACCTTAATCTTCCAAAGACGGCAGATAAGTCACCTATCCATCTGACTGGCCAAACCTCCCGGTTTGCCAGCATCCTCACCTTGTGAATAGGCATGCAGGTGGACCTTTAGGCCAGCGTGTTCTCTGGTTAAAGTACTGCCCTCTCCAAGACTAGTGATGGGCTCAGGCGTGTTCGCAGCTCCACGTGCCGAGCCCGCCAGGAAGCTGACAGCGCCAATCACAGGCATAGTGATACCTGTGATTTGCGCTGCGGCGCTGTCAGCTTCCTGGCGGGCTCGGCACGTGGAGCTGCGAACACGCCCGAGCCCATCACTATCCAAGACCACAAAATCATTTTCTGCAGATACTGGATTCTAATAGAAAACTTGCACAGCAAAGAATCCTGTGAAAAGAGGCTGGGGTACCACCCAGAAGTACTGCCCGGAGACTTTGTGGATTATCTAAATCTCTACTTAAGTATTTAAGGGTCAGCCCACCCAAAACTGATATTTTGGTGTTTTGTAGATACAGGAGAGTTAAACCACCTGACACTCTCTAATATATCTAGGGGACTCTACCAGTGAGACCCTGACACCTGCTGTGCCCAATACTCTCCCTGGATAGTATAGGCAGCTCAGTAATTGATGTTGCCTGGGGTAGCTCTGTACAGGGTTAGTACCCCACAGGCAATATTTTAGTAATGGGTGGTGCCCGGTGGAATGAACCTCCCCCTGGCTCCTTTTATTTCTTGAGGACTTTGGTGGTGAGAATTTTCCGCCATAGTTCATGTCTCTGTATAGAGTTAGTACCCCCACAAGCAATATTTTAGTCATAGGTGGTGCCTGGTAGAAGGGGCCTCCTCCTTGCTCCTTATATTTCTTGAGGACTTTGGTGCTTGGTTTTTCTGCCGTAGTTCATGGCTCTGTATAGGGTTAGTACCCCCCACAAGCAATATTTTAGTCATAGGTGGTGCCTGGTGGAATAAGCCTCCCCCTGGATCCCTATGTTTCTTGGGGTGGTGAGATTTCTCAGTTATATCTCACGGCGCTAGACCTGTCCATCTTTGAGTGCTGGGTGTTCCTCTAACTGTTGGGTGTTCCTGCTTGATAATATTTTTTTTTTAATCCAGCCGATAGAGTGGGACCCCCTCGAAATAGCTAAGGCAGGTGTGCAGACCAAAGACTGAAATGCAGAGACGTTTCTTATAAGAGTTCTCATGGTTTATAAAGAACAATTTAACATTCCAGCTTAGGGTGGACTGACCATTTAAAATGTTATGTATACTTGAAATCCTTTTTTATTGTAGCGAGCACCTGTCACTGTATCACACAGAAGCCACAGGGTGGGCGTTACATTTTCAATTTAGCAGACATGTTCTTTATTAGGGATAGCTAATCTAAAATAAATCTCTGCTACCATATACCGGCTGGGTTCCCCAATCATTTTTATCTTGCAGTGTACACTGGCAGCGCTGGTGGAATGTGGTCTTTCCTCGTTTCCCAGAATGAAATGGTTAATTAAGGACATTTTCCAGACCCCTCTGGCCCGGGTCAGAGTCCATAGGCTCTGGTGGGAGGGAGGCTGGAGCTTAATTTGCCTGGTGAGAACAGGCAGGCCATAGGGTTCCCTTGTACCGCTCCTCTTGCTATTTTGTGACCACGCAGCATCCTGTTTGCTGTGATAATGCACTGAAAGGCTTTATTCACACACAGCCGAGGGGAAGCTGGGGGGGGTCGGAGCAGGGCTGTGTGGCATGACAAACGCATAGAAAAGAGGTGACACACTGCCTGTGACTTTGTTTGTGCTCTAGTTTATATCTTTACAATCTCGACATTCAGGCATATTCAATAAGGCAAAAGATAATGTGAAATGTGTTGGAATAGATGGTGAATTTACATTTAACAGGCAAATCTATTAAATGTATTACCTGTTTCCACTTCCCAGCATTCCCGTATAAAACAAGACTATTGTGAGCTGTTTAGGGCATCATTTTAAAGGAACATGAAACCTCTAAGTGTATTTATGGCCCAATGTTTTTTATGTGTTGTTTTAGATAAGCTCAGGATTTTGGTTTTGGTTTTGCGCGGATTTATACACTGCCGTCCTATGGGACATGTCCCTATTGAGAGATGTCCCTTCTATTCCTGCTCTGAGGGAACTCTACAATTTGGATTTTCTGTCCTCTGAAAGTGAAAAAGGGGTGAATCTCGATTGGGACATGGCAAAACAACTTGGCAGGAGGGCTAATGCTTCCGCACTTCATCCAGCAGAAAAAAAGATTTGGCTAGAGAGCTTTGATAGCCTCGCAGTTTTGATCCTTTGGTGGTAGGTTGTCTTGATCATTTTTGCTATTGGAAGTTAATTATAAAGTGCTTGGAATTGCCCTGCATAAGGGCGCCCTCATACTTAGATCTTTCTGCTGCAAGAACGTGTTTTATGATGGAGGATTATGCAAAGGTGTAAACCAGCCTTAAAGAGACCCCATCACCTTGCTAATTCAGTTGACCGGATCTGTGTAAAGCCCACCCTGACCATCTTAAACTTCCCTCTCCATTTCTCCCTGCATCTCTTTCCTCTGTCACTGCTGTGCCAAAATACCTGGTGTAAGCTGCCCCTCCTATGTCAACCCCTCATGTGACAGTGCTTGGTCCTAGTGATTGGGCACTAGGCCTAAGCACTGCATCATCAGTAAAGGTCCCATGCTCCCCCATACTGGGAAGCATTTGATATTTTGCAATGGCAGCTATGGAAGAAAAAAAGTGGGTAAGCACTGAAGAGGGAGTACAGGGTGGTCTGGGTGTGGGCTTTACACCTCAATGGGGAAAGGTCTCTTTAAAGCTGAACACGTGTCAGAATTTGTGCAACTGTGGAAAAAATAACAGATTGTAAGTTCTTTGGTTTTGAACAGATGGGAATGCTGCAGTGTTCTTTGCGATGTACTTCTTACAAAGTGGTCAACACTATGTAAATGAGTAAAAAAAAAAACCCAAGGCACTGAGTATTTCCAGCCCAAGAGCTGGCACTCAGATTAGCCTGCAGGCCCTGCGTCTCTTGAGCATTGCGGAGTGGCTGTGTCAGACCACAAGAGGATCATCGTTTCATGTTGGTATTCCACAGCCCAGTCATGTCAGGACTCCCCTGTAGTGCCACCAGGAGGCTAGTCGTCTTTCTTTTGTGCTTTGTGGTAAAGTTGGGCGTTTTTGTTTTTTCTTTTTCTTGAAGTCGGTAACCAGAGACGAGGCCGCCTCCTCCCCGTGGGAATATGTGCTCTTAGCTTGTTGTAGGAGAGGAAAGTCAGGGCTGCCTCATTGTGTGACGGGACACCTGATCAGCTGGTTACAGAGACACCAGCTCCTATGGGCCCCCTCATTCCTCACATTCCCCGCACTCTGCTCCTTGTACTCATTAGAGTGCAAGCTCCATGGCTCACCCAAGGTTTCAGCTTACTTTTATAACTTATCGTCTCAGCTATTATCTCCCTCTTTCATTAGTTGCTGGGGTGACTTATAAACCCCTAGAGAACCACTTTCACAGAACAAAATGGCTGCAGGAATCTAACCTAACCTTACTGTAACTACCAGTTATGTGCAGTGCAGCTCACCAAAGCCTCGGGATATAAAGAGTGAATGGAAAAATGTCATTTATAGGGAATATTGTAGATTTATGTGCTTCTCACAGAATAATAATTCATGTTAATTCTTATTTACTGCTTTACTCTCTTCCCCTCAGTCTGCTCTGGGTGACTGGACACAGAACACTCTCTATGACTATGTGGCCAGTTATCTTATCTCAGTAGATATTTATCAGGGCTGCTAAATGCATTGCTTGAATTAAGCTGGCCATACGCTGCTCGAATTCCGGCCGGGTCAGCCCACTCGATGTGGCCCTGTTCGTACCACTCCGTACAACAAAAGTTTGGTTTTAAATCAAAGGAGCCGGGTGAAGAACAGTCGTTGAACTACTGGAGTCACTGTTAGGTATTGTGACAGCCGTGGGCTGCTGAGCAATGATAGGAGAATGGAGCGTTTTGTCCCGTCCAGCACCGCTAAGTGTATGGCCAACTATACACTCAAAGGAAAAATCTAAAGAAAATCCATATATAGGAAAAAAGCATCAGAGTGAAAGTCGTATCAAAAATGCCTTTCCGGAGGACATTGCAGCGTGGACTGAACTTGTGCACATGCGTGCAGACACAGAAGAATAGGCTCAGGTCAGTTTATTATGAGGTGTATATCGAAGGACATGTAAGAGCAGATGAGAACCTTTATTTTTCTGCTTAGGAGCAGACGTAGCATTTGGCTGTGCTAAGAGCAATATGCAGGCTGCCATTGTTTATCTACTTCTGAAAAATGCTGGTTTCCTGGCTGCCAGATCTTCTACTGGTTTCAATACTTGGAACAAGCACGTGCATCACAAGTCCTGATTTTCCAATATGCCTGTTGGTTCCAGGAGTGATTGAGAAAGAAGCAAAGACAGCCAGGCAATTCATTTTTTCAAACAAGCAGCCCTGACAGCCTCCATGTACACTATGCCCTATGTTAGCCTTCCTATAGTTGTCAGTAAAGCTAGTTCGCTGTAAATTGCTGGGCATGTGAACTGGAGAGCGCAGGACGGATGTGACTGCCTTCCCTGCTGTTCCCTAACCTTTCTAATAGCCCCCCCAGCTGTGCTGCATACCGACCCCGCTGGGTAATAACACAGCACATTGTACTACCTGCCTACCCCCCACTGCCTCTAATAGGACCCCCTTCCCCATTGACTTAAAGGGATCTTACTCAGAATACTCAGAACACCCCAGACCGGAATCCCAAAGTGCTTGAAATGGGTTCTGGTATGACCAGCGGATGGCATATTACATAAGAAGTCACCCCTACTTCAAGGTCTAATGTGCCTTTAGTCCGAGCTGTCCACTAGTGTCGCCATGGTATCTAATGTCTGAATAAAGGCGTTACACATTGGAGCTTGGAGTGCCGGTGACTTCTTTTCCAATATTTGGACTTACTCAGAATAATGGACAGAATAAACTTTGAGCTTGGTGCTCATCATTTTCTTGTATTTATATTTG
Organism: Nanorana parkeri; assembly: GCF_000935625.1. Lineage (NCBI taxonomy): Eukaryota > Metazoa > Chordata > Amphibia > Anura > Dicroglossidae > Nanorana > Nanorana parkeri. The sequence goes on along the minus strand of NW_017306519.1, from coordinate 1,001,405 downwards.
CTGTGTGCATTACCGTAGAAGAAAGTCACAAAGTGTATACAGTATGGAGAGGTTAGCATCTCTGTCTGGTTTGTATTGCTGTATGTGTACCTAATAGGAAGCCCTCACTTCCTGTCCCAACAACTACACAGGAAGCAAGGTGAGATCTCCCCAGTAGGGGCACAGACAGCCGTAAAACCTTACCGAGGTTGTAGTCTTTATTATTATTATATCTCTGGAGAGATTTCCCTCACTTCCTGTCCAGATTATCAAGCAGGCAGTAAGGAAAGTTCTTCCCAGTCAGAACACTGACAGCAACAAAAACCTGATCCTTTGCTCTAACTGAAATCCTACTTCCAACCAAAATGGCTTTTTTTCTTTTCGTTTTGGATACATTTAGGAATTGTTAAAAGTTCTGCCAGGTATTTATCACGGTCTGTGACCCCATTGAGAAGACTTCAGCTCACTTCACCTCCCCGTGACTGAGATTGGGGAGTGGTTGTGACTGGGACAGGAAACACAGATAGTAATCATAACCTGACAGGTTTGAATCCTTTATCATTTTACCTTAAAGTGCTTCTTTTTTTTTTAGTTTTGGATATAGTGGGGAGGGATTAGAACCCCTGTCAGGTTTTTATTGCTGTCTGTGTCTCTAATAGGGAGATTCACCCCCTCTGTTTTTCCTGGTGACCGTTATCAGTGAAAATGGAAGAAAATACAACAGTTTGGGTTGTCGGAACAGGAATAGATGGGAAATCTTGTAATGGGCACACTAGTTATGGTGCCCTGCTGAGCACCAGAGATTTCCCTGTATTTGGAGGGGTTTCCTCTCATTTCCTGTTGTAGCTACTGGACAGGAAGTGAAGGGAAATCTCCATTGGACACAGATGGCAACAAAAAAAGCTGACGGATTACTTATAACCCTCCCTTACTCTATCCAAAACTTAAAAAAAAGGCTTCAGTTCTACTTTAAATAAAAGTGTTTTGTTGCCATCTATGCAGCAAATCCCAACACTTTGTGTCCTGTTAGGAGGGGAACTCTTCCCAGTGATGGCACAGATAATACCTGACAGGGGTTCTTATGCTTACTCACATTGGCCAAAACCTTTGGTTGGAGTTTGCCTTTTTTTTTTTTATGTTTTGGCTTCAAACCATTTTATCTTAAGCCAAATTGTATTTTTTTTGTTTGTGTTCTATTGAGGAGATTTCCCTTCACTTCCTATTTTGTACACACAACAGGAAGTGAGAGGAAATCTTTTCAAAGTGTGGGAACCCCCCTTAGACCATTGTAACCAAAACAAGTGTCCCCATAAGTAGATTTCCCTCTTACTTTTGTTATGGGGACAACTGAAGATTTTGGATTCCCATCACTTTCAGTGATAAGGCTCACCAGGATAGAGGGGACAGACACCAATAAATACAGTACAGGGGTTATTATTCCTATCCAAAACCTGAAAAAAAAACAAATATATTATGCTTAATACACAGTTACATTCAAATTTGGAATTGGTAGCATGGCCTACAGCAGAGGCGGCCATCTTGTGCCATAAACATTATTCAGTATTCTGTCAAGCAGATAAATGATTGGTTCCTTTTACAATATGGAGTCTGCGTAAGCTGGAAAGGATCTAATAAATATCTGGATAGCTCCAAGTGGCTGCAAAATGGAAGATAATTGAGGCGGATGATGTATTTGTTGTAGATAAGACACTGACAAGGCCTTGATAAATAGGCCAGCATAGGCCCAAAATCCTGTCAGGATTGGCGGTTATCTAGTGAGTAATGGTGATTTGAAGTATTTTTATAATGGAACCACGGCCCTCCGCTATCTGTAATAGAACCTAGACAACAACGCTTTGTTTACCCATGTCATAGATGCAGCGGTGGTGGCGAGCAATTAGCCATTCGCTTTTATCTCTATAGCGTTAGAAGATGAAAGCAAATATCTGATTGGTTGCTATGGTGTACTGCGAATGCAATGTTAATGAATAGATCGCTCACAATGAGGTATTCTGTGCAGTTTCCTACATCTGAAATCGTGTCCCAAATAAATGAAACCCTTAAAGACAGGGGTGGGCAACTCTGGCCCTCCAGCTGTGCATTAACTACAAATCCCATCATGCTCTGCCTCTGGATGTCATGCCTGTAACTATCAGTCTTGCAATGCCTCATGGGACTTGTAGTTCCACAACAGCTGGAGGGCCGGAGTTGCCCACCCCTGCTTTAAGATATGTTTCCATCATGTTGGTTGCAAAAAAAAAGCTATGTGCTCCTTTCTCCTCCCAACTCCAGAGTGGAGGAATGATAGAACCTCTGTCAGGTTTTGTCCCTGTTCAGGAGATTTTACCTCACGAGACACACAGACTGCAACAAAACATGTTTGTTCTGTAAAATGGGGGAAGGGTTAAAAACCTCTGTCTGGCTATTATTACAGTCTGTGTCTTCCAGTCCCACCCCCTTCATTTATCGTCTTCAAGTCATCGATACAGGAAGTGAGTTCCGATCCCCCAACGGGGTCACAGACAGCTGAATCCCTAAGACTTTTAAAATGCAAATAGAAGATAACTTAATCCTAAGAACAAAGTGAACGTAAATCAGAGAGGAGCACAGATGTGACATATCTAGAATCTTATTATGTCTGCTCCTAAGTAAGACTTTTAAATACATGTGAATGTAAACATTCATATAACAGTTTTCACCCCCTAAAACCGCAAAAAAAGCGCATCACATGTACAGACGTATTTTATGCTCTATGCCAATACACTTGTATTTGCGCCCGTGTATGAGTCCTAATGTTACTTTGCTGTGTGCCTGTTGCTCAATATATGCCACCATGTCAGGCAGCAGAAAGTCATGGAAGCTTCTGTAAGTCGCTCACGGTTAATGGACAGGAAGTCAGCTATGCATTGAAATTAAATCACTTTATTAGGTATTTCCTGATAATCTACTGGCAGAGTTTTGTATTCATCCATTAACATGAATCTATAGGCAAAACTGTGTGTCAGGATTTACTGCTGTGTGCGGTTCAGTTTGAGAGATTTCCTCTCACTTCTTGTACAGGGACAACCTTTTGGGTGACACAGGAAGTGAAGGAAACTCACCACCGCCAACACAGACAGAAGAAAGAATGCTTTTTTTAAGTTAAAAAATGAACTCCCCCCATCAACCCCCTTACCTTTTTTTTTTTTATAGTTAAGCATTATGCTCCAATAACTTGCTAACATGCCCTGCGAATCCAGCGTTGTCCTGCTGTGATCTGCCGCTGCACGCCAGCTCCTGAGCTGCCATCTTTTCATTTGACATCATTGACCGGAAGCCCCCAATGACGTAAAAAAAAAGATGGCAGTACTGGCCCTGGCGTGCAGCGGCAGATCACAGCAGGACAACTCCCTCCTCCAGCCGCTGTCTGTAAGCTGTTGCCTATGGGGTTATCCCAGAAGACATCATCCCCTAGGCAAAAATGGCCTAAACATTGGCTTTTAGCATTGTGGAAGAAGGGGGAGGGTTGCAAAGATGGAAAGCGGCTTTTGGGAGCGAAGGTCTACTTTAAGTAGAGGAATGATGGGACCTCTGTCAGCTTTTTATTTTTTTATTTTTGTCTGTTTTCCTGTTGTAGATTTTCCTCACTCCCTGTGTGGTAAAATCTCCCCAGAACAGGTATTGAGGCGAAATCTCTCTTAAGCTGCCCATACACCTTACAACCATCGCACGACTTTCCCTGTGCGATGGTTGTAAGGTGATTTAAAATTTTGTACGATCTGCCCATCTTGGACAAGTAGATCGTACTTGCGATCATCGCAAGCCCTCCCCGCTGAGGAGAGGGCTTCCGATGATTGCAGTGCTGAGCGGGCAGTGTGCGCACAGAGGCCCGTGCGGCATTCATCTTCCGAGCACGCCACCAACCCGCTGAAAATCGTACGATTTTCGGCAGGTTTTCCAGCGTGCTCGGAAGACGAAAGTCGTGCGACCGTATAGTAGATGCGGTCGCACGCTGCCCATACACCTGCCGATTATCGTACGATCGCAGGATCAGGTGTATGGGTACCTTTTAACGGAGCCACAGACAGCAGTAAAATCTGACAGGGGTTGTAATCTTTCCCCACGCTATCCAAGATAAAAACCAAACATTTTTCCTATAGATACACTGTAAAAACATAATTTCCATATGCATTGAAGGAATACCTTCTAACCCTTCCCTGGGAGGTAGCTGCCCTTTAAATGCCCACCCCGGCCCTCACCCCAGTGGGCTTGTTTGTCATTCCACCTTGTCAGGACATAAAAGGAGTGTGACAATAAGCAGGAGATGGAGCATTGAAGCCGCATGGTATTACTTTTAGTGCATAGTGAAACACCTGTTCCATGGGTCATGAGAACAGAGCCTGAGATGTGCAGCCATCTCACCCACTTCCATACACCTGCCAGAGCGTTCTCACCCCTCCCTGATTAACTCTTTGCTGAGATTGTGACGGCAGCCTCCTTGCCCATCCTCCCAGTTCCCACGCTGCACTCTCACGAGGCCGTCTCACCGCTGAGCTGTGACTGAGCTTCACATTCAGGCAGTGTGTATGTGTGTGGCATTGTAGCTGTCAGCTCCCCAAATTGCCAAGGAAGCTGGCAGCTCTTAGAGAACTCCGGTGAGCTCTATTTACAGCAAGCCGGCCGTGAGAAAAAAGGAGACGCTGCCATTGCTGAACTACTAACAGACTTACAGGCTGCCGTGCTGCTAGGCTGGTCCAATACCTAAGGGCTCATTCACATCCAGTGAGCAATGCTGGTGAACGCAGGCTCAACGCAAAGACACAGAAAAGACAATTGTTTGCTATGTGCCCTGTTCGTTTCTTGTGGGCGCTGTGTAAAAATGCAGACATACTGCAGCACAGCCAGTTACAATGCTATTCAGTGAAGTGTTGTTTTGTGACATTTTTGAATAAAGTTTAAGAAAAAGTAAGGACTGATGAGTTGTAACAACGCATCACACGTCCCCTGCTTAAGGAGAACTATGGGGTTAAGGCTTTTCCCTATAGTTCTCCTTAGGGTAATGGGAGGACACAAACTAGCGTCCTCCCGTCACCCTAAGCTCAGTATAACGCCAGCTACAGCTCCCGGTATACTGAGACGCCACAGTATACCGCAAACTGAGACGCCGCAGCTGATCCCGACAATTATGTCTGGATCCGCCCAGCTGCGTGAGTGACAGCTGGCTCTGTACCGTGACAGGATCGAGAGGTGAGCGAACGCCGGTATGTGTTCGCTCACCTCCCGATCTACTGAGCCGACCTGTGACAGTCTCATTGTCACAGGTCGGCTAGAACTATGAGGTGAGTGAAAAGCACTCACCTCATAGTTCTCCTTCACGCACCCCCCCACATGTGTTATACATAACATGCACAGGGGGTGAGTGGGCCCTTCCAGTCTGACACACTGAAACACACTGCATGCTTTTTACAGGTCAGTTAAAGCCAGACAGCCAAGCAGCTAGCATTTCCAGGAGGAGCTCCTCAATGGCGGCTTGTGTTTTGTTACTTGACAGCTAACAGTTAATGTAGCACAAGTGTAAATTCACATCAGAACCCCCAAATAAACCCCCTACTTTAGAAACTGGGACAAGATTGTCAATAGGGCCTATCTAGTGCTATAAACATGTGCCTGGCCTTTGCCCATAGAACTGGTGTCCCCTATGGAAGGTTTCTTCTCTATTCCTGATCAAGTGACACCCATAACGTTTTGGCTTTCCCCTCACTTCCACAGCAAATCTCCCCGATGGGGACACAGACAATACAAAGCTGGGGGTTTCTATATCTTCCCTACTCTGGCCAAAACTAGAAAATTATTTTAGTCTGAGTTCTTCTTTTACCATATACATAATTGTGTATATCTCTGCTCTTATCCTCGCCTGTCTCTGTCCAGCCCCATGTGGTGTGGATCCACACTGTACAGGTAATAATAGCGTTTGTAAAACTTAAGCTGGCCATACGCTGATAACATATTGGCAGATTCACAGGAACAAAGTACAATTGAATCAGAGAGGAGCACAGATGATGTATTTCTAGTAATAGAGGTATCATCCGGCATGTTAGGTTGGCCATAGACTGTTATTCTGGGTACACACAGTCATATTGACATACACGTTTCCACCATTCATTATAACAGCGCGCATGAACACATCTCCCACTGTGTACAATGTAGTCTAGGCGTCTAGTCTATGTAGTGTAGGCGCCAGCCGCTGTCAGAAAACCCAAACAGTACTTGCAGTTGCTTGGCTTCAAGCACTGCTGGGGCGATGATTTTCCAGCATGTCCCTTCGACAAAAGTCGATCTAATGATAGACTTCTGTTGAGGAGATCGGGCCACCCACGGGGTCACATATTGGCTGATTTCTGCTGACCTGGCCAAAATTGGCTCTATGTGTACCCAGCTTTAGAATATCAGCTGATTCACAGGAGGCAAACGAAATTCTAACAGTGGGCGGCCCTGCCGGCTCGACAAAAGTCAAATGCTTCATCGACTTATGTAGAAAGAGCCACGCTGAAGATTGCTGACCGAACAGTGACTGCAGCCAATTCTGCACCAGCTGTCTGAATACAGTAGCCAACAGTGACCGTTTAGCGTGGATGGGGGAATGGAGCGCGGAGTATATGGCCAGTATTTATTTTACAAATCACTGTTTTATTTTCTATGGACATGTTGGAGAATGATATCATATATTCTCTGCACTTGCATCCCCATAGGCATACATTGTTTGGAGCAGAGAGAGGCTGATGCGTTTTGTCCTTTTCCCGTGCTGGGAGAAAGGTCTCTTGTGCTAATGAGTTTAGTCCTATAATTGCACAGGTCTCACCAGCGAGCCTGCATGGAAGATGGAACCCAATGGGAGTTTTCAGGAGGGCAGCAGAGTCTCACGACTGGGCAGCCTGGGAACGGCAGGACACTAAAGAGCGGCTGTAAGAAGATCCCACAGTCTGGCGATACAGTTAGAGATGTGGAAGGAGAGAGCCCTCCTTAACCTCAGGGTCAGCATGTAGACAATGGGGCAGCTATTGACGAGCCCCGGCTTCCATTTTCTTTTGTCATGCAGATTTCAGCGGCGTATTGTTAGGAAATCCCATCCCTCCTCCTCCTGGGTTTTTTTTTTCCCCTGCTGCATCTTCCTATGGGTGAGAGAAGCCCTTGAAATTTTCCCACCGTACCGTTTACCTCTCCGCTTTCCCACAACAAGACGAAATGGAGATGAAGAATCTAATACGGCTTGTCACTTCAGAGACTTTCTCATATCACTTCCCAGAATGCTCCGAGGCTCGCCAGCTTATTAGATGACTCGGTGCCACCTCAGGGCTTTCACAGCGTAATGCCACCCTCCTGAAACGTCATTCGTTACTGTTGTTGTGACTAATATTGGAAATATATCTTGTGCACTTTTACAGACATAAAAAGGTGGATATTGTTTTAAAGAGAGCAGCTGCTTTTAATAAATCAAACCGGTTAATATTTTCAGATGGGAAAGCAGATAAATGGCATTCCCAGCACCTGATACCCTAGCAAAAAATGTGCTGCACCCACATCCTCCACTACAGGGTACTTCATGGCGCATACAGCAGCAGAGGAGGGAATGCATTGCCAGAAAATGATCCCCCAAAACATGGGATATGGCCAGGCTGACTGCGGTAACACCCACGAGAGGTATCTGGGTAAATAGGTTTGTTTGATGAATCAAGCTTCCTACACAGCTAATTAGATATACCGTATATATAGAAAGGTAACATTTATGAGGTCAGGGGTGGATTGAGGTCCAGTTGACAGCAGAAAGTGAGTCACATTGAGGATCTCCAGTAATCGCAGTGTTTGACAAGAGAGCTTTGTCCCAGCAAGCAAAAAATGTGTGAAAAACGTGCATATAAACACACAAAAATGGCCAATGAAGCCAATACTGTGGCGTGAACGGGGACTAAGATGTCCCCCTTTCCTCTGCATAAGCTAAAACATGCCCAACAAGTTTTCAGTGGAAGGATTGTTCAGATTGTGTATGTCCGCCCGCAAACTGGAGTCGTTTGGCATCTTTTGAAAAATCTTGCAGAACTCCAATTCAGTGACAGATTTGGAAGAACTAATGTTTAATCTATACGATACGTGTGTGTGTGTGTGTATATATATATATATAATGTACAGTAGAGCAGCACAGTGGCTTAGTTGTTAGCACTTCTGCCTTGCAGCACTGAGGGTCCTCAGTTCATATCCCAGCCTGAACACTATCTGTGTGGAGTTTGCATGTTCTCCCTGTGCTTACCTGGGCTCCCTAAATTTCCTCCAGGCACTCCGGTTTCCTCCCACATTCCAAAAACATGCTGGTAGATTAATTGGCCCCTGTCCAAAATTGTCCATAGTATGATAATCGAATAAGCGCACCCAAGATGGCTGCCCTAACAGCAGATAAAGTGTTTCATGTGCCCAGGCAGAAAAGTTCTATAGAGATATATAGAGATACGTAACGTTCTATAGAGATACCGGTATATATGATTTATGTCCTTTCTCTTTCTATGGATCAGCTAGGTTATATGCTTAAAGTCTGATAGATATTTTATGCTGTGTGTCCCAATAGGGAGAATTCCCCTACCTTCCTGTCCTATAGAAACACCAGGAGGCGAGAGAAAGTCCCCCCTTAGTTGACAGCCAGAGTTGTGAGCATATGTCCCCAGTGTAAGATTTTACCCTACTTCCTGTTCAGATGACAGGTGTAAAATGTTTGCTTTTTCATCACATTTCTGTCCCACTAAAAATGGCCATCAGGACCAACATTAAGGGAGCCAATCTCCTCAGCGGGTAAACAGACAGTAATAAATAGCTAAGAGGGGTTCCAAAGCTTTTCAACTCTGTCCTAAACTAAAAAAAGGCTTTAGACGCACTTCAGGTTAACAGGAACTTCATGTTTCCATCTCAGGGCTGTCACTGACGGTATAACGTGGGTGCAGGCTGTGTGCATCAGTGTCCGTAGAGCCGCAGCTTGTGTGTGTGACAGGCAGAAGCTTGTTCCCAGGCTCCATTAGCATGTATGACAGGAAGATTCTCCAGTCACACCCAGCCTTCCTGTGAATCTGTCACTAGGATTCACTTTGTCACGCTCCGCAGTAAATCACAGTCTCGCTTATGTCAAACAACGCAGACATCTGTAAGGTACAAATGATGAAAAGTCAGTTAGATAAATATTGTTCTGAAATATTGTTCATATAGAGAAGAGATATTTTTTTAATAATTATTTCTTGCAGTAAGGGCGCTGATTTTGTTTTTTTCCCAAAACGTATTTTTCTGGTAAAATGCATTCTAATGTCGCATGTTAAAATTATGAAGCGCTGAAAGATCAGGGGTAATTTCAAGTCGGGGGTGGTCATACTGTTTAAATGATTAATGGATGTAGTATGGTAATCGGCCATTTATGATACTTTAATCCTTATAAGTTTTTTTAATATAGTTTCCCATTTCCTAAACCATATCTGACACTAAGTAAATTCCTATAAATTGTGTAATTCTGGCCAAACACACAATATTAAACCGTCTTAGATTGATTGGTTTCATATGATCTTATGCTCCAAAATGATCGGAATAACCAGTAAAAGGTTGATTTAGTCGGATCAGTTTGGCTTTACCTCCATAGATTGTTTGTTTGTTTTCAATAAAACATAATTTATGGAGCTGCCTATTTAGTGTCATCAATTTGTGAATGTTACAGTTCCTTTATGAAAACGATCATTCTTTTGAACGATTGAATCCTTACATGTAGCTCCTCGCTACGGCCATATGCCTGGATACGGCTTTGGAGGTGGTTTATATGTCCACACTATCAAGGTTTTAGCACCAAAGTCAAAGTTAGCGGTGCTAGATTTTTTTTTTTTTAGCTTAGAAAAACCCATCCAGCTCCTGATACCACAAAACATTGGTTTAGGAACAGGTCTTTTGGCACTTTTTCTTTGTTACCTTAATAAACAACTGGCCTTTTCTATTTCATGGGATTTTTTTAACGAGTATAGTATGTATATGTGTGTCCGCAACCTTTCAGACAGGTAATGACGCTCTTTAAAGGCTTACATGAGCGACTTCAGACCAGGAACACTAAGACACCCCAACTAAGACAGCTGACTGCCCTCCTTAGATCACTATGGTTGCCTTATTTTCCTTTATTTTTGCTTTAGTTTTACTTTCCAAATGACTGTAGATCTGCATCTAAGGAAATTCTGGCTCAGTGTTCACAGGTTCTGAACACCCCGTAATCTCAGAGAAGGAGGTTGCAGCCCAAAAGCACAGAAAGGAGCCTGCTGAATCTAGCTGCTTTCCCCCAACTCACTGTACTGCTAAATTGTGTAGATTTTCTGTCTTGGACACCGTGACTAATACGTCACTGGTTCATTGTATTTGTTGCCTGGATTTGCACTGTGAAAAAGGCTTGAGGTGATTGTAACCACATTAATGCACTTGCAATTCTTCCGGACAAACTTTTGGGGGTCTACCCCTTTCTTCTTGGTCTTTCTTTTCCCCAGAGATTGGTTTCTTTTCAGATTTTTTTTCAAAACCTTTGTGTATCAGTACTGCTTAGATTGAGCCTGCAGACCGCTGAAGCTTGTCCTGAGTTTTAACTGTTAGTGCAAATAAAAAAAGTATCACGAACACTCAAATCGTGACCTAAAGCAATTTGCTTCACTGAGTATCAAAGTATCATTTCAGATGTGCCATGATAGGATAATGGAAGTGATGGAATGCATTGAGGATTTTCACACATTCCACATAAAAGAGCTTCAGCGAGAGAGTTGAAAGGATCAAAGCTCAGGTGTTGACGTGATGTGAGAACTCCAGAGGTTCCCTCTTCACACTCAGGCTGACAGGATCACTGACAGATCCACACAGGAATTTATGGGAAAATTAACAGGGCTGGGACTTTCGAAAATCTCTCGTGTTCAAATCTGATCGCATTCATCTTCCCATGAGCGGCTGAGGTCACAGAGCCACTGTTTGCCGACAGTCACACAACTGATAAGATCTGAAAGAGATAATGTACCTCGGATTAGCCGTCCTGAGAGGTTATTCAGGTCCACAATGGGTGCGCTGAGCTTGAATACACACCAGTCCCCTATTGTGTATACAAAGATTTACAGTAGCTGACCATTACCATCCCAGGTAACAAGTGAAATCAGTCCGTAATCTGCTAAAAATAAATCTGATCAATAGCTCTCTTTGTATCAGCTGTTTGCAATTTTGTTAACATTGGATGTATGATTGTTGTTCCTCAACTAAACGGGGACCCACCATAAAATCAAAGAAAGAAAGTATGTCACCAGCAGCTCAAGGATCTTCATCCAATAACGCCTTTATTGATGGTAAAACATACTGTCAAGCAATAGAATGTTTCGGGACCACACTGAGTCCATTCATCAGTCATACTATGCTGCTATTTGTTTTACACTATGTTTCCACATCAGTGAAGGCGTTATTGGATGAAGATCCACGTCAGTGAAGGCGTTATTGGATGAAGATCCACGTCAGTGAAGGCGTTATTGGATGAAGATCCACGTCAGTGAAGGCGTTATTGGATGAAGATCCACGTCAGTGAAGGCGTTATTGGATGAAGATCCTTGATGTGCTGGTGACATTCTTTACTCTTTGGATGTAGTGCCGTCCGCAGAGTTACTACAGCACCCACCCACCTAATCTGGGGTGCATCGGTCAGGTGTGCAGTGGGATATCTACTACCATCATAAAATCAGACTGTAGTCCACTCCGGTCTCAATATCTCTATCTGCAATAGAATTCCTGAAGGAGATGTTCAGGAAAGGAAAATGCTGCTGTATCATGTATAGTAATGAGAGCACACAGTTAAATATGGGCAGATGTTATATTACGTGGGGTCCCATCCTTGGCCCAGGAAGAGTTGCACCCTCTGCACCTCCTACACTTGCAATTTACATTGATTTGTAGGATTGTTGTTTTCTGCACCTTTTGCAACTGAAATTTCACACCTTAAAGCATTGTAAGTACAAGTGAGGGATCAACATGACTTTCCTTGAGACAAAGGTCATCTTCGCCAGAGCAGTATCTCCACCCCCTCCAATGAGTTACCCTATGTTATGGATTCTAAGACTGGATACACAAACCAGTCTGACAAGGGCAGCACAATTGTAAAAGTCACTGTGGAATGTTTGCAAACTTACTTAGGATAAGAACTCGTTAACCCGTTCGCAGACTCCGGGGTGGCTGGTTAGCTTTTTTTCTGCAGCATTCTCATCTTTACAGATATGTATAGCTACTGCTGATCCATTTATTCTTCCATTTACTCTGTGTCCCTCCCTGTCCTTTCCCCTCAGGACAATGCCGTTTAAATAGCTGACCACCCAGAATTTTAGCTGACTCTCAGGGCCTTTGTTCGGGGCTCGAGCATTAACTCTCGTCACTCAGGGCAGTAAAACAGGGTCATAATCTGGCTAACTGTGGACAAGGTAGCCGTTTTTGCTCACTTTCATTGAGCAAGTTGACCATTTTGCTAACTTTTTTTTTGGACCGATGCTGTAGCCTATTGGGTATATAAGTGCGGTAAAGCAAACAGCGAAATGTTTTGCATTGCATCGCACTTTTTCAAAAGCAAGGCGTTTAAAAGGTAAAAGATGCTGTAATACTTCTTGCATAAATTAAGCTATATTTTCCATTCATAAACTGCACAGCTAGCCACAGACGGGCAGATATCCAGAGAATGGGAGACTTCCTCTTTGCATGAGTCATTCCAGCGCTGGCATGCGCTGTGATCTTCACTGGTGGAACATATGCATTAATTTGGTCTTTTCTTATAGTCCATAGCTAATGAGTACCTAGACACATGTTATCCCCTCCTAACCAAACTGACCTGCTTATTAAAAGCTCGTAATTATTGGACCATCTATGGCCATCCTTAGATTCTGTGGTCCTCTATGCAAACTTTTAGTATGGCTCCTCCAATAGTAATAGGAAAACTTTAATCTTGTTCACTTTGCTTTGAACCACTGCCACTGAATTACTCACTTCTGCTATGCAAAGGCCACCTCAGCACCCCAGAATCTTGGCAACCGCAGGGAAGCAGCAATGCAGTCTTTGTCACAGCTTCCACACCTCCTGCAGGGTGGACTGGCAGTGTTGTATACTACATGTAACCAGCCTGTAGCTGTAGGTCATTATGTACTACGGCGTTCCACTGTTACTACTACCTGCCAGAAGAGAAGACTTTGACAGAGACCACCACTGTCTCTGATTGCAGCAAGAGGACTTTTACAAAGGAAAGAGACTGGCAGTTGGAAAGTGATGAAGGGGCATTTGTTTTGGGAACCTTAAAAAAAAAAGCATTTTTCTATGGCAATAATTGAGAGACATGGGGAAGGGATCCTCATGATTCTAGTGGTTCTAGATTGGTACACGGATGTGGTTCATCGTCCACAGATCTAACAGATCAACCAGACTTGCACTCTCAAGAACCGAATTTGTAACCTTACTTTACTGTACATATAAAAAAATATATAAATATACACTATATTGCCAAAAGTATTGGGATGCCTGCTTTTACAGGCACATGAACTTTAATGGCATCCCAGTCTTAGTCTGTAGGGTTCAATATTGAGTTGGCCCATCCTTTGCCGCTATAACAGCTTCAACTCTTCTGGGAAGTAGTCCACAAGGTTTAGGAGTGTGTCTATGGGAATGTTTGACCATTTTTCCAGAAGCGCATTTGTGAGGTCAGGTACTGATGTTGGACGAGAAGGCCTGGCTCGCAGTCTCCACTCTAATTCATCCCAAAGGTGTTCTATCGGGTTGAGGTCAGGACTCTGTGCAGGCCAGTCAAGTTCCTCCACCCCAAACTCGCTCATCCATGTTTTTATGGACCTTGCTTTGTACACTGATGCGTAGTCATTTTGGGACAGGAAGGGGCCATCCCCAAACTGTTCCCACAAAGTTGGGAGCATGAAATTGTCCAAAATGTCTTGGTATGCTGATACCTTAAGAGTTCCCTTCACTGGAACTAAGGGGCCAAGCCCAACCCCTGAAAAACAACCCCACACCATAATCCCCACTCCACCAAACTTTACACTTGGCACAATGCAGTCAGGCAAGTACCCTTCTGCTGGCAACCGCCAAACTCAGACACGTCCATTGGATTGCCAGACAAAGAAGCATGATTTGTCACACCAGAGAGTGACAAATCACTCTCTAGAGAAGGGAAGTCTCCACTTCTTTACAGTCCAGTGGCGGCGTGCTTTACACCACTGCATCCGACACTTTGCATTGCACTTGGTGATGTAAGGCTTAGATGCAGCTGCTTGGCCATGGAACCCATTCCATGAGGTTCTCTACACACTGCTGTTGTGCCAATCTGAAGGCCACATGAAGTGCAGAAAATAGTCCAAAATGTTTTGGTATGCTGATGTCTTAAGAGTTCCCTTCACTGGAACTAAGGGGCCAAGCCCAACCCCTGAAAAACAACCCCACACCATAATCCCCACTCCACCAAACTTTACACTTGGCACAATGCAGTCAGGCAAGTACCGTTCTCCTGGGAACTACCAAACCCAGACACGCCCATCGGATTGCCAGACAGAGAAGCGTGATTGGTCACTCCAGAGAGCACGTCTTCACTTCTCTAGAGTCCAGTGGCGGTGGGCTTTTTACCACTGCATCCGACGCTTTGCATTGCACTTGGTGATGTAAGGCTTGGATGCAGCTGCTTGGCCATGGAAACCCATTCCATGAAGCTCTCTACGCACTGTTGTGCCAATCTGAAGGCCACATGAAGTTTGGCGGTCTGTAGCTATTGACTCTGCAGGCAGTTGGTGACTTCTGCATACTGTGCACTTCAGCATGCGCTGACCCCGCTCTATCATTTTATGTGGCCTATCACTTCCTGGCTGAGTTGCTGTTGTTCCCAGTTGCTTCCACTTTGTTATAAAGATATTAACAGTTGACCGTGGAATATTTAGTAGCAAGGACATTTCATGGATGGACTTATTGCACAGGTGGGAACCTATCACGGCACCACGCTTTAGTTCACTGAGCTCCTGCGAGCGTATTTCCATCTTTGTTGCTGTTGGAGAATTTCCCTCACTTCCTGTAAGAGGAAAAAGTCATTAGGGCATGAGGTGAAGGGTAATCATTCTACTAGAGCCCTGGATAACAGCAACTACCTGACAAGGGTTCTAATTCTATTCCACTCTAAAAATCTAAAATTTAAAAATAAAGTTTTGGCTGGACATAAAGGTCAAAGAAAACCCATGCTGAAAGAAGTACGAAGGCAGTTGTCGCTTATCAGTTGTTGCCTAGATGCCTCCATCTTAAGTCCTTTCTGAGCCACGGGTTTAGAACAAGCATGCAGCAAGTGGTCAGAGCGCCTGATCCTCATGCTTGTTCCAGGTCAGTGACTCATTAGCTACTGATGCCAGTGAATCAACATGGCTGTCATTTTTAGAAGATCAGCAATGGCTTTATTTTATGACCATTTTTGTACGTGAAGCCTTCGCAACCTCTTTTGTAAGGCTTTGTTTTTATGCCAACTGTATAAAAACGATTACAAAGAAATCAGGGGACTTCTGCTTCTTGCTTGGCCTACATCTACCGGAGGAGAAATATCGGAATCTGTTTATGAAGTAGGATCATTAAAATATCAACAGCAAGGCTGGAAAAGGATGAAAGTTGCGTCAAAAATTCCTTTCATCAACTCAGAAATATGCGCTCACTGAAAGCACACCAGAGCGTCCCTTAAAGGTGTTAATGTGTCCCTTTAGGAATGTGCAAATGTAAGGCTAGCTGAGAGCAAACAGAGTGCAGCGCGATGTTGTGCCTGGGGCTGTGCACTTGTATCCTGTACAGACAGAGCACGCATCAAGTGTAAATCCATGTTTGTCTCTAAGGAGTGTCTGCTCTCCCAGCCGGCCCATGTGCATCTCATTTCCAGCAGATCCTGGAATGCCAGAGCGTGCGCCGACCGAGGCTTGGCTCACATCCTGGCTTTCCATACTGCTATGGGGTGTTTATGATAGAATTAAGGTCGCTGTTTCCTTTAATTTAAGAAAATAATTCAGCCTCTCACCCAATTTATCTTCACGGAATTAGGAATTAGGTGCGGAGATGGAGTCGCTGTGATCCCGAGAGTTTTCTGGGAGGTGTAATAAATCTTTAGCCCCAGCAGATCATCATTTTTCTGACACTCTGATATAAAAAAAATATTTTGCACCTGGAATCCATAAGTCTTTAGGCGAAAGAAGAATTCAGCACAGCTTTATTTGCATCTTAATAGTAGCATCAGGGTGGCAGTAAACACAACATGGCATTCTGTTTCATTTAAAAAAGTATTGATGAACACTAAGTAACCTTTAGCCAGCCACATTGATGCAGGCTGAACGATAGAAATCTAACAGGTTGGATGGATTAATATCCAACTGCAGCTATTGTGTTCTGATAGTCAGCACCCACTGCTGTCAGAATACATTGACTGCAGTCATTGTTCGTCCCGACTACTCCGACAAATGTCATTTAAGCAATTAGCATCCTTAGTAGAAGGCCAGCAATGGCAGTGCACATTATCCCCTTTGACATGTTTCCTTTAAACTTGCAAGTCTAGCACACAATAAACCCTGCCACAAGATCTACCTAATTGAACTAATTTTCGTTTCCATTTTAAAGTACCATTAAGGCTTCAACAGTCACTGAAGCTGGCCATACATCGATAAGATTTCGTTTTCAGAACGAAATGAATTTTCAGAACGTTCGTTCAATTGTCAAATATTTAATGGAGTCGGATCAACCATAGTGAGGTAACAAATCAACATTGATGGACATGTTTTTTCCAATTTATGAGATTCTAACAGAGAATGTGGTTTTTATTCCGGAATCTACTTTCGTTCCAAAATTGAATATTAAAATCAAATGAAATATCAAACAGCATTTATCAAGGTGTTTGTCTTACGTTCAGCTTTAAAATGACTCTGTCATAAACCTAAAACATCCCCAAAAAGTCATACCTGGAAAAAAATACTTACCTGGGTAGCGTTAAAGAAAGAAGCACACTTGGGGTACTTCTGATGAGTTTAAATGGTACTTCTTCTTTTAGCGCTACCCAGGCACCAGTAGAGGTAATTACTCTTTTTCAGGAATTCCTGGAAGTACTGTTTGTTGAAGACTAGTGATCTACGGTCATTCATTTGTATTAATTGTTGAGTTCCATTATAAATGCCAATTTTCCCTTCTCGTTTTTGCTACGACTGTTTATAAAAGAGCAAAATCGATGCTCCACCCTTTCTCTCATAGGATATATCAATTTTGGCAGTATTTTCTATTGTTTGAGTTGCTCTGGTCAGTTTCCCTGCCCCTTTTTTAATCATATTTTTAAATCTGTTTAGTAATTCTTTGAGACTTCTCTGACTGACGGTACTTTTCATCCTTTTTTCTCTCCAGCCTAAGCCTGGTGTAATCCATACCTATCACTGAAGGTATCTGAAAAAGGAGCCATTTGTGATGTTTTTAATTTTTATATTTATTCTTTTTTACGCTTTATTCTTTTTACCATTGTTTTTTTTAGACCGGAATCAATTGCCAAATGTTATAAAGCCTCCCCGTACCGAGCAAGATTTTGCAACCAAATAGTAAATGTGGCCCCTTATTTCTGCACGTAGTACTCGCAGAATTCAAATTCACCCAGACCAGGTCTATGCTTTGGTTGCAGCATAAAAATCCTGGGCCTGAAATGTGAAGCTCCACATGCTGATTACAAACTTGGTTTCTTTTTACAGCTGGAGAAACTTACTACAAATGGCCAATATGGTAACATTTATTTAGACAAAGAAACGTATAGAGCAAAGGGTGACATTTGGCCATCAAAAGCTGCAGTTTGGCATGTCTGTGCTAAACCAGCAAATGGCCCTCAAAATAGGAATAGGAACTAGGAATTCCTAGTGAACATCTATTAATGACATTTCAAAGACATTTCACAAGTATCCAACAGGCAAATGTCTGCTGTTGTCTGCTCTCCGAGAACCTATGGCTTTTCCCACTGTCCTATCTCGTCTCCCCAGCTTGTTCACTGCAGATTAGTACACTAATGCCAATTACACACTTCTGCCGGATCCTTCAGCTACTACACCTGTCCATTTTTGCCCTCAATTTGGCTACAGTATGCTAGCCACATGGGCCAAAGGAAGCTGGGCCACCATAGTGCCCAACTGCACCAACATGACACAGTTTGTCACCAGCTTGCTAATTTTCACTAATAAAGTATTTGTAGTAACTTTACAGAGAATAAAATGTTTTCTACAGGAACTTGCTTGCTTTGAAAGCCTCTTATCAGGATCAAGGTACAGGATGCTACCTGGCATTTTCAAACCTGGAAAAAAAGAGGTGGAAAATAAATGTTTGTTAGGGATGTTAAGGATAGTTTCTGAAGGGCAGGGATACAATGATCGTGTTGAGAATAATGTATCAGTGCTGGACTACTATGATAGAGGTGGTGTGGATAGTTCATCAGGGTTGGGATACTCTGATAGCTAATATTTATATAATTATGGGTGACTTTAAAGCTGCTTTCAGACACAACCGGAGCAGGGATGTTGGAAATGATGAACATAGAAGGTGACTGGGATTTGACTTCAACTTGAAATCAAAAAAATTATATTAAAGTGACCCGATGATTGAAATGTACATTAATAAAATTGGCATCCCTTCATGTGATGTTTTTTTTTTGGGGGGGGTTATTATTTTTATTTGCTCTTCCTATACTGATTGGTCTACTATTAAATATCTGAGAAGACCAAGCAGCATTTTGCAACCACGCATTGCAGGGGGCAACCCCTTATGCATGTACTTACTTTGTCTGCCACATGACTATCTTGCACCTTAAACCTGGCACTCCATATATTAAATCCAAACTTGGTTTCTTTTTACAGTAAATTTTAGGTTAAGTGACCTATGTACATTTCATTAGAATTAATTCATAGGGGATATATCAATAGTAGCAAACCTCAATATCAGTTATATCAGTTTGATGAAGACAGTAACAGGATGCTGTCACGCTGGTCATATACTTTAAATGGACATGTCTGCGTCCCGCCAGGACTTCGGACCATTTTGTATTATGGTACCAGCAGATGACATTGGCCAAATTATTTCAACTAGAAAATATTTAGTAGACAGATTTATAAACACTATCCAATAATTTTTGTTTTCCTGACCAACCAGCCAAGAAGCTGGCCTTTGGGTCAGACTGGGTCATAGATCATTTTAGCCGAATACTTAAAAAATACAAATAGCTATTTCCTTTATTCTAAAACTCTTAACAAATTATTCCTCATTGCAAAGTAAATAAAAGTTTTTAAACATTACCAAGGGCAATTAAGCATATTTAAAGTGCACCTGCCATTTGTGAAACACGGGGATGCCTTTAGAAAAATGCTAGATGCCTGGCTGGCTCTGGCTTCAGTACATGCCTGGAACAACCATGCAAATTAAAGTCAGAGAAAGGTCACAATTCCATATCTGTCTACTAGCCAAAGCATCAACGTTAGAGCAAGGCATTTAGCATTTTTTGAGTTAGGGGTCAGCAGTGACAGCCTTTACATTTCTCTCATGACAGGTTTTCTTTAAACTATCATCTGTTTGCATTTGAAAGATCTGTTTTATTGCCCGTGTAACTGGCCAGTCCGAGAAGATTCCGAGGGATGGCCACTTCCTAATGAAGTGTAATGAAGTTGTATTTCTCACACCCCAGAGACTGTCAGGGGGAGAAGAGACAGGGAGCACTTAACACCTATTCCCTGGGAACCTCTATCAGCTTCCAAGACTCTTTTGTTTGTTTGTTGGCTGCCAAAAATACAGTAGCACATAGCAGGGACTTTCCTATACCCCTTCCCCCCGGTTAACTCATTCCCATCAGAGGGAAAGAGCAGCTCCTGAGCAGAGTCTTGTTGTCCCGTCAGATTAATGTGGAGTCTGCTCTGTATTATCCCCCAGCATGAAATGGAGCCAGAGAGGCAGAGAGGAAGGGAATAATAAACCTATTTCCTGGGGACCTCGCGTCAAATCCAAATAAACAACCTTATTTATAATGTTCGGCCATTGACGGATTACATGCTGGGATTTTCCAGATCCATATATGTCAGAGAGAAATACAGGTTGACTGGGATTCAGATGCTTCTCTGTTCCAAATGGAGTTCTAGAACAATATATGATCCAAAATAATGCAAAACTGAGGTTGCTGTGATTTTGTAAAGTCCAGAGCAGTCCCCCATCTTATTAAACAAAGAGCCAGTTCACTGTCCATCAAACTGTATGGGGGCCAGACTGTGGTCAGTGGGAATAGAAGTCAAGTAGACAGTGGAAGTAATAGGTGCCCCTGGCTTGGTGGTCAGTGAAAGTAACAAATGTACCTGAGCCAGTGGAAAGTGGAAGTAATAAATGCCCCTGCATCAGTAGTAAGTAGAAGTAATAAATGCCCCTGCATCAGTGGGAAGTGGAAGTAATAAATGCCCCTTTACAGTAGTAAGTAGAAGTAATAAATGCCCCTGCATCAGTGGTAAGTGGAACAATACATGCCCCTGCATCAGTAGTAAGTGGAAGTAATAAATGCCCCTAAATCAGTGGTAAGTGGAAGTAATACTTGCCCCTGCATCAGTAGTAAGTAGAAGTAATAAATGCCCCTGCATCAGTAGTAAGGAGAAGTAATAAATGCCCCTGCATCAGTAGTAAGGAGAAGTAATTCAGGTTTTCTTTAAACTATCATCTGTTTGCATTTGAAAGATCTGTTTTATTGCCCGTGTAACTGGCCAGTCCGAGAAGATTCCGAGGGATGGCCACTTCCTAATGAAGTGTAATGAAGTTGTATTTCTCACACCCCAGAGACTGTCAGGGGGAGAAGAGACAGGGAGCACTTAACACCTATTCCCTGGGAACCTCTATCAGCTTCCAAGACTCTTTTGTTTGTTTGTTGGCTGCCAAAAATACAGTAGCACATAGCAGGGACTTTCCTATACCCCTTCCCCCCGGTTAACTCATTCCCATCAGAGGGAAAGAGCAGCTCCTGAGCAGAGTCTTGTTGTCCCGTCAGATTAATGTGGAGTCTGCTCTGTATTATCCCCCAGCATGAAATGGAGCCAGAGAGGCAGAGAGGAAGGGAATAATAAACCTATTTCCTGGGGACCTCGCGTCAAATCCAAATAAACAACCTTATTTATAATGTTCGGCCATTGACGGATTACATGCTGGGATTTTCCAGATCCATATATGTCAGAGAGAAATACAGGTTGACTGGGATTCAGATGCTTCTCTGTTCCAAATGGAGTTCTAGAACAATATATGATCCAAAATAATGCAAAACTGAGGTTGCTGTGATTTTGTAAAGTCCAGAGCAGTCCCCCATCTTATTAAACAAAGAGCCAGTTCACTGTCCATCAAACTGTATGGGGGCCAGACTGTGGTCAGTGGGAATAGAAGTCAAGTAGACAGTGGAAGTAATAGGTGCCCCTGGCTTGGTGGTCAGTGAAAGTAACAAATGTACCTGAGCCAGTGGAAAGTGGAAGTAATAAATGCCCCTGCATCAGTAGTAAGTAGAAGTAATAAATGCCCCTGCATCAGTGGGAAGTGGAAGTAATAAATGCCCCTTTACAGTAGTAAGTAGAAGTAATAAATGCCCCTGCATCAGTGGTAAGTGGAACAATACATGCCCCTGCATCAGTAGTAAGTGGAAGTAATAAATGCCCCTAAATCAGTGGTAAGTGGAAGTAATACTTGCCCCTGCATCAGTAGTAAGTAGAAGTAATAAATGCCCCTGCATCAGTAGTAAGGAGAAGTAATAAATGCCCCTGCATCAGTAGTAAGGAGAAGTAATAAATGCCCCTGCATCAGTGGTAAGTGGAAGCAATAAATGCCCCTGCATCAGTGGTAAGTGAAAGCAATAAATGCCCCTGCATCAGTGGTAAGTGGAAGCAATAAATGCCTTTGCATCAGTAATAAGTAGAAGCAATAAATGCCCCTGCATCAGTGGTAATTGGAAGTAATAAATGCCCCTGCATCAGTGGTAATTGGAAGTAATACATGCCCCTGCATCAGTGGAAAGTGGAAGTAATAAATGCCCCTTTAAAGTGGTAAGTAGAAGTAATAAATGCCCCTGCATCAGTGGTAAGTAGACGTAATAAATGCCCCTGCATCAGTGGTAAGTAGAAGTAATAAATGCCCCTGCATCAGTGGTAAGTAGAAGTAATAAATGCCCCTGCATCAGTGTTAATTGGAAGTAATAAATGCCCCTGCATCAGTAGTAAGTAGAAGTAATAAATGCCCCTGCAGCAGTGGTAAGTGGAGGTAATGAATGCCCCTGCAGCAGTGGTAAGTGGAGGTAATGAATGCCTCTGCATCCGTGGTCAGCAGGAATAGTAAATGCCATATATAATGGTTATTGGGAGTAAGAAATGCCCCTACATTGGTGGTCAGTGAGAGTAATAATTGCCTCTACACCGGTGGTAAGTGGGAGTAAGAAATAAGTAAGTCACTGTTCAGTTATTCTGTCAGTGGCAGGTGGAACCCAAAGTAAAAACGTCACCATTACCAGGTTATATGGGGCTACAAGGAAAATATAAAGCAACCAGCAAGTTTTTACCATCTGAAACTACTTGGCAAGGTTTCATTCTGCTCCCAGGGCGTTCACCGTACAAGCTAGTGAGCGCCTTGTTTGCTTACTGTCAAGGTGTCCCCTGGCCTTGCTGTGACACAGGTAAAAGGGAGCTATATTAGTAATACTCCGACTGCACTGTTTCATGGTGAGCATTGCTCCAAGGGATAGTGATTGTGTCATACCAACCTGTCAGATATTGCTTTCCATTTTTCTTGAATTCTGATATCTGATTGGCTGTTATAGAAACCACCTTCCTTTTACCTTGCAGCCAGGGAACTAGCATTTGCAGCAGGTGGTCTTCACTGGTAGCTAGGGCTGCAACAACTAATCGTTGTCAACTTTTTCAATCATCGATTAATCGGCTTCCGATTAGTTGGCCCTGTTCACGGCTCCACACACGCTGCGCGCCGCACCTCCTCCCCACCTCATGCTCGCCACTGCCAGACCCGCTCGCCCGCATCCACGCTCAACACGCCGCACCTCCTCCCAGTCTGACTCTCACCGCCCGCCCACATCAACGATCGGCACAGGGAGAAGAAGTAAGGAGGAGCAGGTGTGGGGGGATGACAGCCGCTGATGGACAGGACCGATCACAGAAGCAAGTTGCTGGAAGACTGCTCAGGTAAGCCTGCACTTTCCCACACACGGTGCTCTATAATGTATTGCTGGGATTTGTAGTCCTCTATAGCTGATGGTACAGTGTGCTGTACCGTATACTATACAGAGCAATGTACCATCAGCTATAGAGCACTACAAATCCCAGCAATACATTATACACTGTATGTATAATGTATTGCTGGGATTTGTTGTATTCCTATATAGCTGGTGGTATTCTGCATTGAGCTGTATAGAGGACTACATATCCCAGCAATACATTATACACCGCAATGCAGAATACCACCAGCTAGAGGAGTACAACATATCCCAGCAATAATATATTACACAGTGCAATGCGGAGTACCACCAGCTATAGAGGTGTACAAAACCCAGCAATAGTACATTATACAGTGCAATGCAGAATACCACCAGCTATAGAGGACTACAGAACCCAGCAATAATACGTTATACAGCGCAATGCAGAATACAGCCAGCCATAATGTACTATTGCTGGGATTTGTTGTATTCCTCTATAGCTGGTGGTATTCTGCATTGATTGCTGTATAATTTTACACTTTCCATTTCACTATATTGCACACCACACTTTTTTACTCCCAAGCTTGCTCCTGTGATGGACTACAATCTCAATACAAACTAGTAGTCCCATCACTGGAGCTATTTTTTAAAATGTATTTGATTTTATTTTGAACCGATTAATCGAACTGAATAATCGGCTAACTAATCGATTTTGAAAATAATCGTTAGCTGCAGCTCTACTGGTAGCCTCCATATTTCTCTCACTGAAACTTTGGTGCCGTAAAGCTACTATACTGTCCTCCAATGGAAGCTCTTCAGGTGCCTACAATGCCTGTTGTACTCTAAATATATACAGTATGTATATTATAACCATACATGTTATATATAATAATTAATCCATAATGAACAAAGCATGTAGGAAGAGAATCTAGGCTCCCACGGGTCTTGTCATGAGTAGCCAGGATGTGGGTTGTTATGCATCTCATTTGAAGTCATGGTGGGATACATTGTTGGACACATCCCACCTTCACATTAAGGAAAGGACAAGTGCACACAAAATCAGTATTTTATTTATAAGCGGAATCTGGCGAGGTAAGTAGCCTATGGATATCTAGGGTTAAAACTTCCTCGTTCTCTTTGTTCCCACCCCTGCCCACTTGAGTTCTTGGTGCTCCTGTCTACCGAGGGCTGTCTGCTTGGCAACTATACAAGCCACCAAAGATCTAAGAGAAACAATTAGGTGGTTTAACTCCCCAGCATCCACCAAGAACTGAAAAAACAGTTCTCTATTTCCAGTAGCATCCAATAATAACTATTAATAGAAAAGGTCATAAAATGTAAGCCACAGTGGGATTTGTAGCCCTATCTAATAACTGGCATTTATTTCAGCACATTACGCGTCATGTATTTCTAGTTGCATATACAGCCGCCATGTGTCGCATATGAAGTCCTGCTCTACCCTAAAATCATTTTCTTTATGAGAAGAAAATCCACCTAGCTACAAATCCCCTTTTCTGGAGACTGCATGCTTCCGCTCCACCTATAAGTAGCCATGCTCCATTGGCTAGCACAGGCCTGAAATGTCACACCTGGAATTATATGTACAGATATGGTCATTATTCCTAAGCATTTAATCTCCTGCAGACAGGGACACATCTCTTTCCTGTCTTAGGGATTGCTAATGAGAAGTTCACGCAGCTCCTGATCTTCAAATTCCTTTGTATCAGTCGCAGGCCTCTCCGTCCTTCTCCCCCCCAACACACCCCATGCCTTGCCGTCCTTCCTCCCACTTTGTGTACCTTGTGCTGAAGAACCGGTTTTTCTTCCTGAGTCTTTTTGTTCCTCATCGAGCTGGATACATGTCCGTAGGGCTACCTCTCATTTCCACTTCTCACGCTTTTTATATCCGTAATACATCAACAGGAAGCCGTTTCTGCAGCAGTAAGCCAATGAGGGAGTAAGAGGCACCATTTAAACATAATAGAAACTCAAGATTGATCTGGTCACCTTGTTTTACCTGTCGCTTACTTGTGCTACCTATTAAAGTTCACACTTTGCATGAATTAGTGGGGCACATGCCAACTTTATCAACAAAAATTATATTTTTACTAAAGATCTCTCCAAGATCTCCAGGGAGCATGGTAGGTGTTGTATGTTTTTAGAGACTTGAGGAGGGTCTGTTGTGTCCTCTCAGACAGTCTGGCATACTGGCAATAAGATAAGAGGATCAGCATAGCATGACCATTGTGCAGCACTACTACATGGAGCAGAGCCTGTATATGCGGGGGATAGATATGGCTGCCGCCATCTACATGTATAATTGTACACTATCACAAACCCGAGCAATTCAAGCTCAGAATCTGATGAAGAAATCTATACGAAGGTGAAAACCTTATTCCAAAATGATGGCAGATGCAAAGATTTAGGCAGCTGATGTTGCTGCCATATTTTCACCTCCCCAGCAAGAGTTAAACTTGCGCCCCCCCCTCCACACACACACACACCTCCTAAGCATTGATGTTAATGGCACCACCCATTATATTCAAGAATCAAAAGGGTGGAGCCAAGCTTGACTTACAGGAAAAGTCAAGATGTGCTTATAACTTCAGATGTCTATGTCTTTGGATCTTCAAATTTGTTTGTCATGCGGTTTTCACTGAAAGTAACCTTAGCTTATGCGTTATTCAACCTGTTTGCGACAGATTTATAGAACACTCAGCAGTTTAAGCATTTTTAAAACCATGCCGATTATTACATTATATGACATACATAATAAAACCAAAATCAACAAACGGCATTCTAACAAACAATACCAGAATAATAACACACTTTTTGTTTGTAATAAAGAATGACATACAGTATATAAAATAAAAGCACTTTACATATATACGGTTCAGTTTAATGAAGGTGTGACATCATGGGAAGAGGTCGGGACTGTATGAGGAGTGGAAATCCACCCACCCCAGATCTTTTTGAAAATATCTAGGTGTCCCCTGTTCTCAAAGATCAATTTGTAAAGAGGGAGGGTATTATTTAATGTTTGAATCCAATAGGAGAGTTACGGGGATGTGGAATTTTCCCCTTTTTAGTAGAATAGATATTTATGTAGAAAACAGCAGATAATGGAGTCATCTTTTGGAATGACCCCTGAGTCAGGTAAATTGTCCAGGAATCCTGATAAGTATAATTCTGGATTAAGTGTGTTAAGAAGTCTGAGACAAAGTTGGCCACCTGTCCCCAGAACTCAAAAATATATTGTCATTGCAATATTGCATGAAAGAAGTCTGAAGTCTCACCGCACCTCTTATAGCATTGGAAGTATTTAAACCCAAGGCTTTTATATCTAACTGGGGTGTAGTAAATTTGATGGAAACATTTCATTTGGATGACTATCTCCCAAGGATATGAGCACCAGCATATAAGTCATTCTTGCCAACTGTCCTCTGATAGTGTGGGAGTCCTGGCAGTCCACTTGCTTTGGACTTTTCTAGCATCCATAAGTATTACCTGGAGACTAGTTTGGTTGGGTCACTATACTATCTGCATTGGTTTGGTCTGTTTTACAGCCTGGATCTTACTACTACACGAGTCTACAGTTTGGGAAAAACAAGCATGTTTGCAGGTATAATTGTGTCTTCCCATCTAGCACGGTCTGTAGGTGACTTTTGCTTTCTGCTTGTTTTCAGGCATGTAACTGTGACAAGTACATGCACATCTCCCAGGAGCGAATGATGCAGTTAATGAAAATTTGGGAACATCTGAAAGACTCCAAAGGGAAAGAAAGTAAGTGATCATAAATGTTGTTGCATGCTATTAATTGTATGTTTTAATATAATTCCAAACTGTATCTTTGATATGTGTACTGAATGAACATTGTATTGCCACTGGGCTCTTTGCTTTTCATGCTTGCAGCACTTAGGAAGACCGGGTCCCTCTGTATAATCCTCATTGGTGACTTGGAGCACCTAATCCTGGTGCTGAAATGGTCATGGTTCCCAACTCCACCTACCAGAGTATAAATATGCAGGATAAGTTCAACTGACTTTAACCTAATGGTGGCTTTTCCTGTTTAGCCTTAGTAGTCTTAAGGTGGCCATACACTGTACAACCATCGCAAGACCTTAGTCTTGCGATGGTTGTAAAGGGATTAAAAAAACGTACGATCTGCACATCTTGGACAGGCAGATCGCACTCTCGATCATCGCAAGCGCGCCCCCCTGAGGGGCGGGCTTCCGATGACCGCAATGCTGAACGGGCAGTGTGCGCGATCGCGGGATTTCCCGCGATTCTCGTACGAGAATCGAGCAGTGTATGGGCACCTTTTTGTGCTCCAAGCGGTAAAATGAAAGAGCAGCCTTTGATTACACCTGTTCTGCGGTTTGGAGCCTGGCTCTGCTCTCTGTTTATCATGTCTCTGGATAAGTGCGAGGAAGCTGGGCATTTGCCTGCAGTGAAGGTGTGTCCTCACAGTGTCTCTCTCTCTCCAGTTTCCCATCCCACGGTCCCCCTCCGCCTCCTCCCCGCTCTTAACTTCCTTATTGTTCTGTCTGTTCTCACCAGCCAAGGTGAAAACAGGCAATTTCCTTCAAGAGTCTCTAATGTGCAGCCTGAAAGGCAGATAAGACCTGCAATAAGGCTTGGTTTGACCTTCGCTCTGTGCTCAACATTTGTGTACTATGGAGTTTGACTGGCGAGATAAAGAAGATCTCCCACAGTACTCATTCTAGATTTTAAAAAATCAGCAGTGTAATTAAATATTGTTTTTTCCGTGGACTCGCCATCAGAGTTAGAATTATACTCAAAAGTACATATATAGGTCACTTATTACTTACTTGCTGTAACATCATTTTCTGAATCGATTTCTTACACATTCTTATTCTCAATTTCTTTACATTCTTTACTACATGACTGAGGTAAGACCAGTCAGACACACTGAGCGTCTGTTATCAGTCAGTCTGAACATACTATTAAGCCTGCCATGCGTGGCTAAATTTTCTCTCGTTCAGTCCGTAGGTCAAACAAGAGTTGATTGATTCACCCCATGCCCACTATACAGCATGGAATCCCCACTACTCACTCTTGTATGCAGCAACGGCAGCTGCCTGAATACCCAAACAGTGACTGCATCTAATAGGATAACTTTCTGATGATGCTTGCAGACCAGCCCAGCTGATTTAACAGGGATCAGCAGAATTTCGAGCCGTCTATGGCCAGCAAAAGACTTGCCGTTGAAGAGCGGCAAGCATTGGGCTAAACAGCACCCCATGGGTGATTTTATTATTTTGCTACTGAGAAATGTATCCAGTTCTGAACAGTCATCTCATTAGGCAACGCAGGAGATTTCTAGTAGATTCATTGGTACTATGGAGTAAGTTACACAAGTAGCATGCAATAGTGAAAAGTCGCACATAACTAGAGCATTGTGGGAACATACAAGACATTTGTTCTCTCCATTTAGCTGTTTATCAGTTGCTACTTTTAGAGACTGAT
Source organism: Nanorana parkeri (assembly GCF_000935625.1). Classification (NCBI taxonomy): domain Eukaryota; kingdom Metazoa; phylum Chordata; class Amphibia; order Anura; family Dicroglossidae; genus Nanorana; species Nanorana parkeri. The sequence goes on along the minus strand of NW_017306519.1, from coordinate 972,661 downwards.
TGCGAGCACAGTTGCGCTATACAAATCTCCTGTGTAGCTCTGGTTTGATCAGATGACTGGTATTATTATTATTATACAGGATTTTTATAGCGCCAACAGTTTGCACAGCACTTTACGAAATGGAGGGAGACCATACAGTTACAATTCAGTTTCAATACAGGAGGGTTAGGCGGGCCCTGCTTGTGAGAGCTTACACTCTAGTAGGAGGAGAGTAAGTGGTAAAATCTCATAGTAGCAAAAGATTAAAATCCTATATACATATTAGCCCTGATAGGTAGGTTACCATTCAGCACAAGTAAGAAGGAAGCAGAACCTGCTTATGTAATGAGGAAATATGACTGCCCTCGTATTCATGTGTAAACTATACATAGAAACGGAATCTGTACTTGGCACTAACGCACATTGGTGAGATTATTTACATTTAAAGGTTGCCTGTTTTATTGGCATAAATGACTTGGCCAAATGTCAGCATCACCATATCAGAGGATTTGGAAATTTGAGGAAAGCAGTACCTTTTTCTTGCCATGACTGTATAGAATACATTGTTTTCAGTCAGACAAGACCCGGTCTGGTAGATGTGGCTCTGCAGCACTATTTAGCATTGCCTGCCTGTATAAAGAGCAAATATGTCTGCCCTTATGCACATACATGACTACACACTATACACAGACATGAGGTTTATAGAACACTAAAACAGATCAGATTCATTTTACATCAGCTGATCTTTTTCACATCTGTAAGCACAGCAACATTAAGAGACCACCATCATCTCTAATCTGATTGCATTACCTCATGTACAAGCTTTAAGTACCGTAGCTCCTCTGTAAGACACCATTTGACTTTAGATTTTGTAAAGGACTTTTCTAGCGCTGAAGTCTAATGTGTGTAAAATTGTAACAGCCAGCGAATGTTGGTTACCCCAAATTATCGATCAGCCAGAACTCGGCCAGCGTGCTCGGTGTAAGGACTATTCTTCTTTCCTACCTCGGACTATCAGCCACATACCTCGCTAGGTAATGGACGCATGTCATTGTCAGAATGAAAGCTGCAATCTGATTGGCTGCTCTAGAAGCAGAGATATTTTCTTTTCATCCACTTCTTATGTGCTGGGAATTTCTTGCATTCTCCTCTACTGCATTGCGTAACATTTTAGCTCTAATTAATAATGAGTGATAATGATGTTTGCATCATATCCTTCTCTACAACTCAAAACACGCATAACAGAAATCCTCCTGTTTCTCAGGGTAGCACACTGGTCGGTTTAGTTCTAATCTTATCAAGTCCATGTAACAAAGCAAAATGAGTGTGGGATAATGTGTTTTCCCCAGCTATTAATGATAGTATTAGAGAAGCCTTGCGTTATCCATAGACATTAGTGAGAAGTGCATTGCCTACAAACATAGGAGTCATGCATGGTATTGGACAGCCATAGACATGACAGAGTGTCGGGACTGGATAGATGGATGTAGCCGAGAGTCACAGGTAAATAAACATTCAAAGCATTGTAATTTAATAGAACCCACAGAAAAGTACTAAATGATTAAACCAATTAGCCAACTTGAGGGTGGGAAGTGGACCATGGGCAACTCCTAGGACTCCACGGTCTAGTTCTCTTCATGCCAGTCACCACTCCCAAAAACATATGTGGAGACCCAACACAGAGGTCCTTTAAATAAAGAAATAGGGCAACCACCAGTGCTGACCCCCTGTAAAAAAATATTTCTAGTTGTGCAAATGTTATGCTGACCTGCTGGTTTCAGGACAATCTGAGTGACTGACTAGAGTGGTAAAGGGTTAGAACCTCTGTTAGGTTTCTAGGGTGAGATTCACCAGGATTTCACAGGCTAGTAGTCTTCATGATCTATTATGTGAATTAGTCATTTAGGGGCACACCACTCCCAAATACAGATGTGGGGACCCAACACAGAGGTCCTCTACAGAAAGTAATATGGTGTTCAACGGAGCTGCGTGACTGACTAGAGTGGGGAAGGGTTAGAATCTCTGTTCACTGATTTTAGGGGGAGATTCACTCTCTTTATTTATCCTAACCATTTTAATGGGGACAAGTATGAGGAGGAACTTTTCCAATGGTGATGCATGTTCCAGTGACAGTGGTCTAAGGATTTCTCCTCACTTTAGAGATTACCTCCCACTTCCTGTTGTGTCTCCAGGACAGGAAATGGAGAGAAATCTCACCAGTCCATTTGCTACTCCATGGCAATAGTATAGTCAATCAATGGTGCTCTCTGGGGGGGTGGAGCACTGTTTATTGCTAGCTGGTGCTGCGACAGGTTCTCTTTAGAATGTGCTTGTAGCTAGGTAGCAGGCTGACTGATCAGAGCTGATGTTTGATTCTTTCTCTTATAACCAAATGACCACATACTGTATGTCGGTTCTCCGTAAAGGTGGCTGTTTGGTATACAAGGAAAGGCAGCGATGTACTTCCAGCAATATTATCATCTAATATGCTGGCATTTGTCTTTTATTAGTATGATTGTGGTAATGATATAATAAAATGTAACTGTTGTGTGTAACAATGTCTGGACGAGCTGGTATCACCCTGCAAAGAACTCTGTGAGCTCTGGACAGCTCCCACTCCAACACTAAGGACATTTTTAGCTGTGCATCAAAAACATTGTAACAAGCCGATACTCAAACAGCAGGAGAGATCACTTTTTGTTCGTTACATCCTTTACGCTACCTTGTTGCATTTTCTTACAGGCTGGCCATACATTTATAGGCAGTGAAAGGGTTATTAAACCCTCATTTGTTTTTGCATCTATCTACTGCTAGCAAGCAGAAGATAGATGCAAAACAATAAAAAAAACAAAAAACCTACAGATCTTGGGGCAGGCGCATGCGCAGTTCGGACGGGAGACGAGGAGAGACACAAGGTAAGTATATGGGGCAGCGTGCACCCGCACAGACACCGTGGGACATGAGAGAAGAGGAGGACAGAGGAGTCGAGGCCGGATCGGAGACCCGCACCAGCGCTGGAAGGGCAGCTAAAAACCACAGGAAAGAAGATGATCAAATAAAGAGGCATCATTTAAGGTATGTCCTTACTTTAGCACTGGGGGGAGGGTTTAGCAACCTTGATTAAAGCTGAACTCCAGGCAGACAGTTAAATACTCAATTGAAATACATAGATGAAGAGCTGCTTTACTTGCTAAATAATTTATTTTCTGTCCATCCAGTCCTAGGATTTACACAGCCCCGACACAGTCAAGTTGATGAGCTGACTTCTCTGCCGCAGTTAAGCAATACAGCCTGGTCAGCTCCCCAACTCCAGCTCCATTTAAGAATATATTTGATAATTTTTAATGAACGCATAACTGCATTAATTGCTGCTTTACTTATAATTGCTTTTACAGGAAGTATCCTCCCACAGCTATCTTATAACTGACCTGGAAACACTAGACTGAAATTATTGGTTGCTATGAGCAACAAGAGCATATTTTCTTTCCTGTTTCATGCATGAAACTCTATGCGCCACTGAACGTCAGGGAAACAGAATTTGTATGTCAGTTTGGAAAGTGAAAAGCAGATGTGATTGGTGGACGTAGACAATGGCCAGTATTTGAATTGCTGTGTAGGATTAAAGTGGAGCTCTGCACATATATAAGAAACACCCACACACATTTGGCTGGACTGATATCACACAGAACAGAAGGAAGTTATATCTCCTTTAATAAGCAGACGGCATTAAAAACCTCACCTGTTCAATAAAAAAAAAGTTTTGGCTGGAGTTGTGCTTTAAATGTCTTAAAATGATGTTAGTGTTACATCTGACTTAATGTTATTATCCCACAATGCTGAGCACAGCCACAGTGGGAGGTTATGCACTTTGCCAGCCCTTTATTGCTTTGCTCAAAGCTTCCAAACTAACATGTTTTATGCATTGGCTCACAATTGACAACCACTTGTGTCCTCTCTTACCGATTCCCCTCCCATGGGTAGCACCCCACACTCACCCCTGACTTTCAGCCTTCCCTATTGGGATCCCTCCCCTTCTAAAGGCCTGGAACCCTGCTCTCATGTATTGGATCACTTACTCCCATCCTGGGTAATCCTGAATTCCCACTGGGTCTATCCCAGTCCCACCTCCACAAATGGCCAGACACACACCTTTCTTCACCCCCAAGTGGCATTCATGGTTCCTTCCTATTCTCCCATCTACCCTACGATCTGCCAATGGACACTGGCTCCAATACTTCCTGCTCCAAGGTTTTATAACTCGCCTAACAGACTGATTTCTAGAGACTGGACCCAAATTGAACCTCTTTGTTTACAAGATGCAGCACCTACCCATCCTATACCACATAACTCCTCTACACCGTACTGTATGTTAAGAAAAGGAATTAGGCCACCAAATTCAGGAAGTCTACTTACACAACATATTCGCTCTTCCCCACAAAAGCAGCTTTGCCAGTGTGGCTATAAAATTGTGACACACGGTGGTATGGTTGCCCCTATAGTCTGCATAAATATTTCCTATATCTAAATCAGATTGCTGCTGAAGATACAACAATGCTGTAGGAATCATGCTCTGTGTGGAGGTACCGCCCCCCCCATCCATTAATATTGGACTAAACTATTCAATATCAAGGTCTCCAGCTCTAAATTCTCTGTGTATCCCAATATTCCCTTTCTTTCCCCAATATTGCCCTTCCTTCCATAATTCTGGGATCTATCTCTGAGGCTAAAAAAAGCCTCCTTAGATTTTGCTACTGGATACCTGCACAAGCCCCAGTTATTCCAAAGTGGCTCCAGGAACTCAGACACTGAAGCCACATTGTGTAGATCTATAGTCAGTAACCATTTCGTCGTAGCCCAATCACTAACCCCTTAGCAGCGCTGCATCTTCTAGTTTTGACTGTTTTGGGTATTTTGAAACTGATTTTCTGCTGCATCACTAGAAATGTCTACAATGGCCGACATCTAAATCAATTTTGTTTTCTGGTTATTTTTCACTGATTTTCTATACACCGCTCGAATAACAAGTGACCATCTATTGCGCATCTTCATTTCAAAGTGGCGCTACTTGTTTCAGCTGAATTAGCCTCATTCTTTGAGACGCCAGTCAACCTCACCTCTGTTGAGTATGTGTGACAGGTACACTTTTAACACTTCCTGTGATTTCACGGAAACATATACAAGTAGCATATTCCTGGAGGTCACCGGATCAGAATTGCTGACATCCTCCAAACGGTTTAAAGAAAAGGAGCACCATAGCATTTCAAGGAATTCTTTTGACAGCGCTGGGGGTGGAGGGGACAGTGAAGACCCTTATTGAAGAGTTCTCACTTTGAAGTAACCTTTTCTCTTCGGGTTCCCTTTGAAGTCCCTTGATAAAAGGGATGGGACCTAGATCTGCGAGTCTTCCAATATCCTGCATGGTTTTTGAATATCCGTCAGTAAGGTATCCGTTGTGTTTTGCTTTCACACTGGTCATTAGTAAGCTTATTAATCAGTATTTTACCTGTATAATGTGGTTTATGGAATTAGATTTTCTGTAAGACCACAAAATCCAGCTTTCCTGACAGCCCTGAGTCCATATCCCTGTGACGTTTCCAGACACTCGCACTCCATTTTGATCTGTGCACTACAGTATAAATGTGCATTTTATCATGCGTTACCACACCGCACATGGCAATGACTGCAGTGCGGTGCCATTCAATTTTATAATGTACAGAGCACAGCACAACGCATTTCATCACAACACTCAGATGTAAATCATCAATAACACAATTTAGTATGCTATGTAAAGAAAATGCCACAGGGCGTGAACTGCGTTATCGGCCCATTTAAAATGAATGAGCCGCCTTGTATGTTATTTGTCATACACTGCAATATATGTTACCACACAAAATGTCACACATTATTGCCCATGAGGCAAAGCATGATAATGTGGTGCATCGAGAGGAACCTGTCTGAATGAGCTCTCTTAAAGTGTATGTTAGGGTGCAATACAAAACACATTTGCAGTATACAGTGAAGGGAATTTATCAAAACTGGAGCAGCTGCGCATGGCAACCTTCAGCTTCTCTCTTTCATTTTCAAATCTTAACTGAACAAACTGAAGAGAGATGCTGATTGGTTGCAGTGCACATCTGCTCCAGTTTTGATGAATTCCCCCCAGTATCTCTGCAATACATACATGTTCTCCCTGTTTTGTCACTTGTAGCTGCAAGTACAGAAAATTACCTGTTCATTTGCCAGAAATCTAGTCATCTCCTAACCTTCTGCTTGAGCTGATAACACAGTGCTTGTCAGCTTTGCCTGGGTCTTCTCTTCTGGACTACAAAACACCACCCTCCCCTCATCTTCATAACATAAGGAGGTGTGCACTGGTCCAAAGGCAGGGCTAATTACACTGTGTGGGATATCACAATGAGGTGTTTTCAGTATAGTGTCATGGATCCGTCCTGCTTCCTATAGGTATTAGGTTGAAAAAAAAACACACGTCCATCGAGTTCAACCTAAAGAAAAAAGAATACATAGAAAACCTGCATCCACGGAACCCTAAACCCACAGCTGATCCAGAGGGTGGTAAAATAAAACTTGGTCCAATGTGCTTCAACAGGGGAAAAATATATCTGCAGTGTTATTTCTTATAAATAAAACTGTCCCGTTATATTCTGTACACTTAGAAACATCCAGTTTTGGGGTTTTATGTTTTACTCTACTGAGCTAGTTCTTATGAAAGTCTATGTCACATTTCCACAGCCCACACTGCAAAGAAGTCTGTCCACATGTGGAGGATACATTGGCGCAGAGTCATCGTTCCCCCCGCCCCCCCTAATTTGCAATGACATTAAACTGAACAACTTTGCAACAAGTTGACTATATGGACTATGTATTTTCTTATACCGTATTTCCCCCGAAAATAAGACACTGTCTTATATTTTTGGGGCTCAAAAAAACACACTAGGGGTAGGTCTTATTTTTTTAATGTCTTTTTTTAATGTACAACAATCCACACTTATTCATGTACAAAAATATAGTGATCAGGGCAATCAGGGGTGCCGCCTGTGACAGGAGCCGACGCTATAGAGGAGGGAGCTTATGCGGCTCTGGTGCCTCCTTACTTCCTCTAGAGCTGGCTTCGTTGGCACCGCTGATTCTCTCCTGCCTGTGCCGCGACTCTTCAGGTTCCCCCTTTATGCCACCACTGGCCCTGGGAATGGTCATAACTAGGTCTTATTTTCAGGGTAGGTCTTATATTTTAGTTATTCCCAAAAATAGTACTAGGTCTTATTTTCAGAGTAGGTCTTATTTTTGGGGAAACAGGGTACATGGTGAGCAACCACAAAACAGAAGATATATGGGGGCTTTTAAGGTGGCAATTCAAAGGATGAAAGGAACTCCATTACATACAGTATATATAAAACATATATATTTATTGAAGATAATACAGTAAGAATTAGAACATATCAAATATTACTCCTACTAAAATGGGTACCAGCAACACCCAACATTGAATACCAAACATCAACCTCCCTGGATCCTACAAGCACATTTTATTTCAATCAATGAACTCTATAATTAACATGCAGCAATCATCCCAATATATTCTTTTAGAAAAAGATCATGCTTCTATGTGCAGTAGGTCCAGCCTTCTATGCGTTTCGCCAAAGCTTCAGGAAAATGGAAGGTAGTCATTTTTGAGAGCTTGGTGGTACATTAATCTGAAAACACAAGGGGACATCCCCCATCACCCAGGAGATGTAGAGAGTGGGGAGCCAACAAAGATATTAATCAAGACCTCGTGCCCTTCCGTCGATACCAAGTATCTGTACCTTTGGTTCTCAGCTGGTGGGTCGTGACCCCATGTTCAGTGGGTCACCGCATGCCTTCCACTTTTCTAGTTTTTAGGTTGGAAAGGTAGAGGGAGACTGGGTGGATCTTAAAAAAGAAATAACACATTTTTGGGAGTGTGTATATATGTGTGTGTGGGATTGTGGTTGTGTGTATCTGTCAGTGTTTTAGAGGGCCCGTTCACACTAGTACAGTGCGTTAATCGAAAAGTCCTTTGCCATTAACGCACTGTACCACGCAATCGCACCTACTACGCATTCTTGTGTAGAAAGTGCGTTGCGTTGACATTCATCCCCACCACCCACCCACAGTTCAATCGCCCGCACTGGAACGCGCTACACCGCAATGCTCTGCATTCCATTGCAGTGCAACTTGGGTCGCGACTTAATGACCTTGGAGAAAAACGGGTCCTGAGGTTACACAAGTTGAGAACCACTGACATAGACCAAATTACACCCAAGGAAATCCTCACAAAAGTCCAGCTTTCCCCTCCTACTAATAAATATATGATATGTTTTATATATTCTGTATGTAAGTGAGTTCCTTTCATCCTTTGAATTGACACCCTAAAAGCAGACATTCTTCTATTTTGTAGTTATTTACAATTTGGGGAGGGGGGGGGTTGTCTGGGTTCTATGGTGGGTGAAACTATTTTTTTATGTCTTTATACATGGTGATCAAACCCCCCCTAATAACCTCTTCCCAAGGGAGAACAAACTCAATTCAGCTAATCGTTCCTCATGGCTAAGTGCCGTATCAGTTTAGTTGCCCTTCTCTGCACTCTTTCCAGTCCACATGATCTTTTGCTGCCCACAAGGTCTTACTAATGCTTTGCACAAGGGCAGATTATGTCTCTATCTCTGGAGTCTAGACCCCTTTTATCACAAGAATTATTTGTACTTGCTCCAGAAACTGCAGATTGGCATTGTATGCTGACTTGGCGCACCAACGATTGTGGAACTAGAAGTCCCATGAGGCATTGCAAGACTGAGCTACAGGCGTGACTGCCAGGGGCAGAGGCATGATAGAATTTGTAGGTTCACCACAGCTGTAGTGCCAACGTTGTCTACCCCTGGTCTACCAGAACACCCAGATCCTTCTCCATCATTGACTCCCTTAGATTGTATGAGGTCTTGTGTCATCAATTTAAGCTGGTGGTAGTCTAATGATGTGGGGAATGTTTTTGTGCCCTTCATTAGGCCTCTTAGCACCAGCTATGAATCACTTCCTGAGCACATACCGCGTTTCAGTATTACGTACCCCAGTATTGTTGCTGATCTTATGCTCTTTATGAATATTAGATAGCTGATCCTAATAAAAGTGGTGGGTGAGTGTATCCAACATCTATCATGTCTGTTTGGTACATTTTGTTTCACAATTGATGTCCAGAAGTCCCTGTATTAAAGTGTGAGCCTCCAGTATCTACTCACTCCAGCTACTATACTAGAGCTACAAGTGCCATAATGCATTGCAAGACTCTGACAGCCCAAAGGCATGACTTTCAGAGGCAGATGCACAATGAGATTTGTAGTTTGACCACAGCTGGAGGGCCGGTGTTTGGCTACCCCTGTCCTATACCATCATTGAAGATGGCTGGGCCTGTATTTGTTTTAGATCAAACAGGCTGAAGTTGCTAGTATGGTCCAGAACAAATACTGTACATATAGCCCATGTGTAACCAGCAGTTCTTTGGGGTTGTAGGAGACCAAAGTCTGGATTTATAGCTTTTTTTATTGCCAAATTGCATCAGAAAACAAAATCCAGAAACAGATTATTAACCATGTTATCGCTGATTTTTATGTGTTTCCCCCTCCAGTCCTTCTTTATCTTCAAACTCTCCCTTTCATGAGCCATCAATCTCAATTGCTGAAACATTTTTCTGCTGCAACATTTTTCTTCCTGGACTAATATTTTGCTGTGTTCCCTTAATTTCCTAAAATAGAGTCACATTGTTGACCCCAAGGAAACTTTGTCTGGAGGTCCACATTCCGCAGTATGACCTGTTCTTCACCTCCAGGCCCCAGGAAATCTATTCAATTCTCTTCACTTTATGACAATGTTTCTTTTATTGTGGCCTCCCAAGGAAAAAAAAAAGAGAGAGAGAGAGAAGGCCCATGCTATCTTGTCCTCTTGACGTGGAGACCTCGCTCATTGAGAGGCCATCCTGGCCAAGATGCCTTTTAGGGGGGAAGGGAAGTAAATCTGACATACCAGGCATTCCTTGAAGTGTGCAAAAGGTCGGGACACAATGGGCAGCCTGGAACAATGCCTCACATTTTCTGCTGTTGGCTCCCTTCCCAAAGTTTTTCTTACTAATGGGAAAGGGAGGGAGGCTGCTGGTGTATTAATGAAGGTGATAACTTAAATCCTGACTTGAGAAGAACCAGATAGACTATTTCCTCTGATTTGTCTTGTCATTGATTTATTTTGCTCACTGTTACAGTGCCAGGGAACTCTGAAGCACATTAAAGTAAACCCGAGCTTTGCTTCTGCAGGGCAAATCGGCCGGTCCACCTAAATGTGGTCCCCGTGGCTGCACTTAGTCATCTTCTCTTTGCTCCATTCATGTCAGGAACACCCAATTCACATAGATTTTCCAGCATGCTGAATATTATCATACAATCATTACAGGAAAACTTTACTTTGCACATGATAGGCAAAGTCACAGGTTTGCAAGCTTTTAAATGTTTTATATGTTTTTACTATATATGGAGAGATAGATAAACTTTTAATTCATGACCAATGATTCCAAAAGCACTCTGGGTTAGCTGAAGACTGCACAGCAGAAGCACACCGCCTTGAGGCATGCTTTGTCTGAGAGCAACAATGTGATAAGAGTCTGAGCCATGTAATAAGGGATGAGGCATCCACTGTGGTAATTTCAGCTTCAGCTATTGCGCTATGTAAACAGTATACATTTTAGAAACGCAAGATAAAGAAACAGAAGGGAAACGTGTAAATGGGAGCCGAGAACTCCACCCGACTGCCCAGATATCCACCCGACTGCACAGATATCCACCCGACTGCCCAGATATCCACCCGACTGCCCAGATATCCACCCGACTGCCCAGATATCCACCCGACTGCCCAGATACCCACCCGACTGCCCAGATATCCACCCGACTGCCCAGATACCCACCCGACTGCCCAGATATCCACCCGACTGCCTCGATATCCATCTGACTGCCTAGATATCCACCTGACTGCCTAGAACACTGCCAGTATTTATCTGAAATATTTCACATTTACATGACAACAGAACAAATATTTTACATGTTTAATCAATAAAGGAAATATACCCCAAACCACTTTGCGTCGTGTTTAATGAGATTGCAATAAAAGGGGTGAAGAAAGGAGAGCAGGTAAAAATGCATCATCTGCCCAATGATCGCTTCTCTCGCTCCCTTATAGAAATGAAGCAGTGTTGCAAGCTCTGACTCCATACATGGAGACAAGTGACTGAACCGCCGCCACACACGAGTCTGGATTTGCTGCTTCCTATTTACTACATATGTATAAAAGGACATTTACTGGCCCCATGTGGGAAACTAGACAGTAATTATTTAAACATGTTAACCGAATGTAGAGCTCAGACAAGTCACAATGGCCCCCATTTAAAAAGGCTGTCTGTCTTTTAAAGTTTGTGAGACATACATGTGAATGTAATCAGCTTAACGAAATATAATATTCAGTTCAATTGTTTTACAAACCGTGTTGCTGTTATAATTAGACAGCCTCTGCTTCCTTCTTAGTAGTGTTGCAAAGTGATTGTCTTTTACTGTTTCTTTCATCTCTTTATAAGTCTATAAGACAGGTCAAAGATTTAATAAGTAAATCACTAAAAACTGTCCACTCCCCGCTTGGTTTATCCTGTAATAGCTTTTATCTCAGCAGTCATTTGGCCAGGATGGGGATAGAACAGTCTGATGCACAGAATTACATTAGATGCAGAATCTACAAATCTTTATAAAACGGCTGCCCCAATAATGCAAGGGTTAAATGCTTGTGTAGATTTAGATTGTAAGCCCTCACGGGCAGGGCCCTCCTTACCATCTTGTCTTAAATTGTATTGTCACTGTAATGTCTTCCTTATATTGTAAAGCGCTGTGCAAACTATTGGCGCTATATAAATCCTGAATAATAATAATAATAATTTAGAGGACTTGAGTAAAGCAGTTTTACCTGATACCCACTCCCCCAGCAGTTGGTGCTCTCCTCATCTCCCCTATGTTCCAGCTTGTGGACTGTCCCTCAGCATTCTCATGTACAATGTAATGCTATGATGGGCCCTGCATTGTACTTGATGATGTCAGCGAAACTCCGCCCCTCTGGGGGGGGGGGGTGCTAGAGCAAACGCCTCCTTCTCCTACTAATGTGGTGAACACACCATCAGCTCCTAGAAAGGCTCTGACCTTGTCCTCCCTGCTGCTCCCTACAAAAACTTGGTCACAGACGCCACTTAACCCCTCCAGCTATAACCTTGTTGGTTATATCTCACTTGCATACCAGCATTATGGCAGATCATAAGCGCAAAGGAGTTCCTTATGGTCTTTCCTCATCACTTAAGTCCACACCTTGGGACTCCATTCCATTGGGCTTCCAAATCCTCCAAGCTGGGGAGCAAATACTCCTCACAATGAGGAGACGTCCACAGTCCTCAAAGTGCAGGGATGTCTGTTAGCCCTTGCAGGCACCTGAACCACATTTCGGATGCATGGGTACAGAAACATGGTATCCAGGGGCTACAAGCTAGATTTTCAGACTCTACCTCCTCCCTGCTTCATGTTGTCAAACTTGCCAATGTCTCCGCAAAGACTAGCAGACCTTCATGCTGGTCTGGCACAACTCCATGCTCAGGGAGTCACAGCCATCAACTCTCAGGGGGCTCTCTCAGATTGCTCCGATCTGTTGTCCCAAGGATCATTCTGCCACGCTGCTTCACGGTTGGCTGTTGAAGCCTAGATCCTAAGAAATAGAGGTCTATTCTATTCTATTCCTACACTCCCAGAAGCTAGGAAATCCACTTCTCGCAATGTCTGCCATTGCACTTGTAAGGAGTACTTTGCTGGGTGCGAGGAAATACTCCAGGAAATACTCCGTGGGATTCATCCTCACCATTTTGCATTGTGTTCTGAATCAACATTCTTGCCTTAAGCATCATCAAAGGTCAAATCTGTGCTCTAGTGATTCTCTTTCAAAGACTGCTTGCCTTTTATTCGTTGGTGAAAGCCTTTGTACAGGGTGTCACTTGTATAGTTTCACCTGTACGTCCTCCTGTGACTCTGTGCAATCTCAACCTGTTCTGTTGGTTCAAAAGCTGCTGTTTGAACCTGTCCGGGATATCCCTCTGTCTATTCTCACCTATAAGGTAGCCTTTTCTATTCGCCATCACCTCTGCAAAGCAAGTTTTTTTATTTATTTAATGGTCCTGTCTTGTAAAGAGTCCTTTCTAGTTCTACACAGAGACGAGGTTTTCTTGAGGCCTTGGGCCTCGTTTCTTCCTAAGGTGGTTTCTTTCTTTCCCCGTATCCAGGACATTGTTGCATCTTTTATCCCTCTGTCCTGCTCCAGTTCATCCCAAAGAGATCTCTCTGCACTGTTTGGATGTGGTATGCCCTGTTAAAATTAACCCCACAGCTACCTCTTCTTTCAGACAGACTGACTGTCTTTTCTCATTCCTGAAGTTCTCCGTAAGGGACAGCCTGCCACACGTTACAAAATTTCCAGGTGGCTTAGGCATCATTCAAGTTTACCAACTTAAAAGGCAAGGTTCCAACTTTTCATGTCAAGACACACTACATTAGATCAGTCGGCTCCTCTTGGTCTTTTCTGCATCGGGCATCTGTTTCTCAGATTTACAAGGCTGCCATCTGCTCTTCTGTTCCCACGTTTGTTAAGTTTTACCAGGTAGATGTTCAGGCCTCATCTGATGCCAGTTTAGGATCTGAGGTCTTTCAGGCAGTTCTGTAAGTTTCTTCTAGTCCCATCGGTTAACATGTTTGTTGTGGGGTTAGGGTTTGTTTGCTGTGTTGCCCACTCCTTTTTTTGGATGTGCCAGTTGTCTCAGAATTTCTTCTACCCTGTGTCCTATCATGAACAATTAAGAAAACCAGATTTTTTACTTATAAATTCCTTTCTAGGAGTTATTTAAAGAACACAGGGCCCACCCCTCTGTCCTATGACCCACACATACTATTGCTTTACATAAAACCAAAGGATGGTGGGAGCATGAGGGGTTATACATGGCTGACTAACCGCTTTGTTGAACTTTCTAGAAAAGGTCAAAAATCCTTTATTTTCTAACTATGCAGAAATCGTTTAAAACACTAACAGACACTGAAAAGGTTGTGTCTGCCAAGCTAATCACATTCACATGCATATCAAATAGCTTTTCTTTTAACACAATAGAAATCTGTCTTTCCCTTTTTCACAACTATTCACATTGCTTTGTCCTGGTTATGTTTCTATCAAACTATGTGGAGAGAAAGAGAAAGCAGTACTGAACACCATGCCACCCTCATTTCCACCAAACTTGGCAAGTTGGTAGCAAATGCGGTCACATTGCAATCTTAGAAGTCATAAACTGTCTGGAGAGCAGAGCAGTTTGAGGAATACACATCTGTGAAACTGGGGTTAGTGACCTATATTGACCTAGAGCTGAACTTTCATACGACTCAAATGTCCATCTTTAATTCATATTTCATAACTCCTACGGTATTGGAGTTACCTTCCTAAGAAGTGGCCTCAGTAGTGTAGAAGAAGATACTACTCAGACACCAAGACGCATTAGACCTCCTAAGAGAAATATACATCAGAGCTATGCCATACTTGATATCTACCAACTCATAATTCCATTCTGCTAAATAATATTCAGGTTTTCGTATTGCTAAAACTTGTCATATGGAAATACAGATGTATCCAGGATAGTTGGCATTGAGAGTGTGTCTGCTGGGCATAAAAAAAAACACTCCAGCACACTTACTAGACCACCCCCCCCCCCCTTCTCCCCCAGACCCTTTGATTGGGTGGTGTTAGCTCTGCAACACCCTTTCAGGGTACAAGAAAAAGCTGCTGCATTTGGCAGTTGGGACTCTTGTTTTACAATCAAAACTACTAAGGATACTGATGGTCACTTTCTGAGGACCAGTGACTTTTGCAAACTTTAGATTTGACTCTGCAAGTAATTTAAGCTCTTAGCCAAAGAAAAGGTGGACTTCACCTAAGTATTTTTTCAGTCATAAAACCCTTTAAATTTACTGTTGCTTATATCTTTTTTTTATTATCTTTCCAGTGCTTATTTATTGGACACATTTTCTTCTCTTTTCATTAAAATTATATTTAAAATTGCAAAGTCGAATATCTAAATAATCCAACTAGAAATGAGGAAGTTTGCCTCTTTAAGGAGACCACCAGATAGTTAACTCTGTTACTTTCCTGTCTGGTCGTGGCAGCACGTAACAGATATGTTTTTAAAGGTCAGAATTGCAACAATGGATGCTGTGAACAGCACGTGTTTCCATGAAAGCATGTGGAGGTGGCTGCCGTGTGCGTGAGTCTAAAGTGGTACCGGCTTAGTTAACCTGCCCCCCCCCCTGTCTGCTGGTTCTTAGATTGTTGTCCTATGAGGTGGAAAATCTCTGCACAGGGAGAGACTGAGTGCATAATCATTACACTGAACCTGACTAGTTTTTCCAATAAAAATGACCTCTGAGCAGTTATAAAAAGCAACGTTATTGCAAGTATGTGTTTAAAACAAAAAAACATTACGTATATCTTTAAATGCAGCTAATATAGGCTCCTGACTGTGTCTTAGTAGCACCTACAGAGGCAAAGGGAGAGGCAGCACCAGGGTCATTTGGGTTCTGCTACAATGCACATGTGCAGAGAGTGGTATAGTAGTGCTGGCAGAGAGATGACCTCACCGGTCTACTGCTGCTGCTTCAATGTCTAATCTGTAGGCTGGGAATGTATTCTTGATCAAGCTGTACTGCTGCTGCAGTGGGGATCATGGACTATGCTGTGGGGCAAGGGTTATCAGGGTCACAAAACTGGCTGCACAGAATTGTAAATCCTTTGGTTCCCATATATATGTATTTCAACTCTGTATGCAGCTGCTTAGCTGGAGCTTAGCTTTAAGTGCACCATGTAAACGGTTAAGAGACAATTTAAAACTATAAAAAAAAATGAATCTCTTGTCTATATTTTAAGCACTTTATCATGAATATTTATGTCTACTTTTTTTTCACAGATTCTCAGAAACTTCAACCTGCCAGCCAGTTAGAATTACCAGACAGCAACCAGGATCTTGAATGGATGAAAGACTTGGGCCTGTCCCTCACCCTCCCCAGCGGAGCACAACTGCAGCTAAACGCTGTCCCTGCAGGAATTGTAGAAAAAGTCTCCCTCTTCTTCTGCTGTAGCCATTGTGGCAAGATATTCTGGGAGGGCTCTCACTTTGGTCGGGTAGTGGCCCAGTTCAAGGAGGTCCTGCAAGATCATGGAGAGTGTTTTTACCAGTCTACTAGTCAGGGTCTCTGAATGGACTACGCTGGGACCAGATCTGTCAAATCATTTGTAAAATACTTGCATTGACAAACAGTGGAATGCCGTGATTATACACTTAATTTGTTCAAAGGAAACCCTACACTTTGGTGAATAACGTATATGTAGCCAAAGCTTTTATTTTTTCTATTGGATAGAGTATAAACAGGGGCTGAATCTCCCCAGCAGGGTCACAGACTCCAATAAAACCCTGTCCCTAACCCTTCTCCACTCTATCCAAACGTTTTGGGAATAAATATACTTTAATGGAGAGTCTTCCACTATAAACCATGGGAAGTAGTTAGTACAAAAGAGAGTGATAACACAGAATTACATTATAATCATAACGCCAACAAAAAAGAACATTTGCAGCGGATGGGACCT
>NW_017306519.1:917037-955866 GCF_000935625.1 Nanorana parkeri | reverse complement strand
AGAACAAGCTTGCAGAAGAGTTCTGCCTTCACTTGGTGCCTGCATGTGCCAGGACACAAATGATTAAAGTCTTAGGATCAGCATGACAGCTGGGCAACTAGTGGTTTAAAGTGACCCTGTCTCCACAAGGTCAAAACGAAGCTGAAGTCTTCCTGCAAAATGAAATGCTGTATGCAAACATTTTCAGTAGCCAATGCCTTAAAAATCCTCAGCTGTGCTGATTCCCAGCCACTGGGGGATGAGCAAAGTGAAGTATTTTTAAGAAACAGGCCACTGGAATGGTAAGTATACAGCATTTCCTTTTACAGGGAGGCTTTATTTTCAATTTGAACCAGTAGTGACATGTCAGTTTAAGAACAGCCTTGGCACAAAGGAGATTATATTATATAGAATCCCCACAGTAGGTTGGGAGGATATCAGAAGGTAACTCACCTGTAGTGCTGCTACAGGCAGGGAGCTCCCTGTTGTCTTCTGATATCCTAGAGTGGCAGGGACATTGTGGTTTCTAAGGTGTAGCATGCGCCCATCGGACTATAGCTAAGCTATCTTTCTCCTGTTGCAGTCCCAGCTGACTCTTTAGAATTTCTGCATAAGCTTTGTTGAAACCCAACGCCTCCCACCAGGGTCCAGTTATCATAAAGGCAATTGTTCTGTATGGTGAATAATTTGATCAAGACTGGCTCATGTGTAGATGGCTACTTGGCTTACCTAAAACATTTGAAGTGTCAGTAAATTGTCAGTGAGCTGCTTGCACCATAGTAGGGTGGAGCATCAGCTAATGGACCTTCTCTGGGCATTTCTGTTTTGTCATTGGAGCTGCTTTTGATGGCATAACAACCTTGAGGCTTAGAGACTTTTATAAAGACATCTTTTACCAGTAAGCCGAAGTTTGGTTATTATGGTTACTGCATATTTCAGATTCTCACTGATCTGTTTATCACATAATGATCCAAACAGGTGGTCCATGTGGTGGAAGAGGACATGGCAGTAGAAGATTGTACAGTGTCCTGTTGCAAGTTTTGATAGCATCTGATGCTGATGTCATTCATGTGTTACAGCATGTACACACCCATCATTACTGCTAAGTCATTTTGTAATCGAATGCTGCAGTCCCCCCATGACATGTCTCCATATTTAAGTAATTAACAATTATTTCTATTTTATTATTTCTTATTGAATACTGTAATTTGGGAATTTTTTTATCTTAATTTTTATACTTCTGTTATATTTTAAAGGAGGTATCCACTTTCAGCTATCAAGTGGAAAACCCTTCTCTATTTGTAGGCTAATGGAATTATGTACACAGGGGCGTGGGATGGAACGTACAAGCAGAACCTGTTGTTTTCCGCCACTTGGCTTGGTATTCTCTTTCATACTTGGCATTGTGGTCCCACAGCACCTTTTTGTACGGCTGATCAAGGGTTCATAGGTGCTCAGCCAAGCAGTTCATCTACCCCCATGGTGACTTTACCCTTGGGGCAGGCCCATATTCCTCATCGGTCTGGAAATAGAGGGGAGTTTCCACCTTGTAGCTAAAATATTTTAGATTTATAAATGCAACATACTGATATTTGTTGTTGATGTCGGGTTAATTCAGGAATTTCTGAACTTTAAATTGAATATGTACTGTGCTGCTGCTGCAAGACAAGTACTGTCATACTGTATCTGTACCTATGTCGGAATCTATTTTGTAAATAAAGCTGATTCTGATTAACCTACATTCATTGTACAAATGTGTAGAATTGTCTGTCAACATAAAAAATTTATAACCCCAATCCCCCACTCTGCGCGTGCTGCTCCATTCTCCTGCCGGCTAACTTCCACAGGCGATAGTTGGATGTAAGCACCCGGGACAATAGCCAGACTGCTATTGGCTATCTTAATTTGAAATAGCCAATAGCAGGCTGGCTATTGAAACACCAGCAACTGAGCAGAGGAGCGGAACTGAGAGAGAAAGTTGTCTCTCAGTTCCGCTCCTCTGTCAGTGGGCAGGTGCAAGAGCCAGCCTGCTATTGGTTTTTGCAATTTTAAATAGAGGCACGGGTGTAAGTGGTTGAGGCTGCCTAGTTTGCCTAGTGGCAGCACCGGCCCTCGTATATATGGAGGCCACCATGCCGGGCAAAGCAAGAGATTTGCTTGTATCCCCCTCCCCTCTCCAGCATGTATTTCCTTCACTCCCCTGCTGCTCCATTCAGTGCTGAGAGCCAGAGGAAATACCTGGTACTTCTGAGTCTGGAGGAGCATATGACTCACTCCATGTGACGGCACTTGGCCAATCAATGCTGTCCCACAGGGCATCCATAGTTCCCTGTATGCGAGGACTCTGTTGACTTGTGACTTAAACAGGACATTACTTCACTCCCAGCATCTGAATGGAACAGCAATGAAACCAAAACAAATGTAAGCATATGCTGCTGGGAAAGGCTACGTTAAAGGGCACCTGTTGTTTTGCCCGGTGTAGGTAAAGCACAGGTTCACTTTAAGGATATGCTGTATATAAACTAATCAGACTGCAGATTGTTTTATGTTACACTTAGGATTTCCCAATCAGAAGCTTGTGGAAGTGAGTGGTTCAGGAAATGACAGTGTTCCCCTCCAAACCATGCCATACCAACTTCTCACAGACACCGTTAAAGTGATCCCGTCATAAACCTAAGCAAATCAAACTAACCATGTTATTAAAAAAGAAACGTTTACATTTCATAGAAAGTCAGAACAGTCCAGGAATACAGTCACCTTAAGTCATATGGATATTGTGACTTTTACAAGAAATGTCAAGCTTGGCCCCACCTCTGAAGCCTCCCTATTGGACATTATCATATTAAAAGGCCAATTAGAAAGTTCAGGAGAGGCTAGGAATAAGTTTTACCTTCACAAGAAAAGGCATTGCATACAACTTCAGCACCCTCCATCTCTGGATCTGTTACTAAAGATGACCTCTGTGTCCATGTGTGTCCAGCTTTAAAAGACAATTACAGAATATCTATGACCATTGAAGGGCAAATGACCAGAAAAAAACAACTGATGACCCTAAAGTTGAATGAACTACATAAAACGATCACAAAATAAAAGTGACTATCATTCATTTCCTGCAAATAACCCATTATTTTCATTACATTGTGGAAACTCCTGTAAAAGCATCATGTGCTGCCAGCCTGGCTGTCTACTTACAGCAAAACCTTGGGTAGGAAAGGGTTAAACCTGTAAGATTTTTTTTTTTGTTTGCTATATGTGTCCCTTTAGAGAGATTTCTTCACTTCCAGTCCCAGGGACACCGCAGGAAGCAAGTAGAAACTCTATCCAAATTGAAGGCAATTCACCTCTTAAACAGTTGTCACCATAGCAAGTGTCCCCATAGGAAGATCTCCTCTCGCGTCCCATTCCAGGGACAACCGTAAAATTTTGAATTTCCCATCAACTTCTTCCAAGCCGGGACACAAACAGTAATAAAAACCTGCCAGTGGTTCTAAAACGTACCCACTTCAAAACTAAACTCAAGTCATGTTTTTAAATATACTTTACCTTGTCCTTACAGCCAAAGGCTATTTCGGGATGCTGAGAGTTGTGGTTCCTTCAAAACTGGACTCCTACAGGATGCCCTATCTGTCATGCCCCACATCTAGTGCATGCTAACCAATGTTCACCAAAATCCTGGAATCTTACAGACTGGTCACGCTGAGATTTACAGTCGTGAGAAAGAAATGGAGAACCCTTAGGAATGAAAGTCCCAACCTCAATCCCATTGAAATTCTGCAGGGGGATCTGAGGCAGGCCATTCAAACAAGGCATTCTGAATACACATAAACTAAAACAGTCCTGAATGGGGCATACTACTATCTCTCCTCATCTATACAAAGTGCTTGGTTGAGGTTAGCGCATTAAGCCCCTATGCACACTTGTATAGCACACGGACACAAACTTGTGTCGAGCTTGTGGTGCCATTTATTGTTGATGCCCCCCCCCCAACACATTTTTGAAGGCACACAAAACGTGCAACTCGCAGTTCCAAAAGATAAGCATGCTTCTTTGGATCACATAGGGCAGACTATTGAGATAAATGGGCTGCCTTATGTGCAACATGCAACTAAAGTAAAGTGCTGTAAGGCTTACTAAATGCATTTATGTTTTCCAGCCACAACCTTGAGTGTTTTAATAAAGATCTGACATCGTATAATGTTAAATATCCTTTATTGTTGCCCTTCAGGGCAAAGTGGTCATTTAACTCCCCCTCCCCACCCCAGCTGTATGTACTCACCTTTCCTCACTTCCATGATTCTCTAGTCTGCAACTGAGAAAAGATAGCCATGTGTATGCTCCAAGCTGACTTGTCAGAGCTTACACAGGCCTATAGACTTTTCCACCTGCCCCATGTGACAGCACTTGGCCAATCACATGGCACCAGACCTATCACACATGGGAGATGGGCAGGAAGTCACATGCTCATGCATATCTGGAAGTACCGGGAACTTAATTTCACTCTTGATGGCCAGAGTTGCAGAGGAGTAAAAGGTAGATGAGTACATGCTGCTGGGTAGAGGAGGGAGCTAAGCAAAACTTTTACTTTGGCCTGCATTTAAAGCTGCTTTTTATGCAGATATTAAAAACACTTTTTTGGTCAATCTAAAGAAGATTGTACAATCAGATTGTACTCTTAGATCAGCAACATTTAACAATAACACAATAAACAATTTTTTAATTGACAATAAACTGTCTAGGTAGGCCTTCCTGCCCTGATTATAGGTAAGGTCCAATCAGACTTGAGTGAAGTGTCTTAAAGCGTATTTTTATTTTAAGCCAATGTAAAGCTAGTTACTAGGCAAAAAAGCTAGAAAAGGGCATTTTCACACTTTCCTTTTGTTTTTCTTTAGATTCTCCCATTAGGGCCAAAATGCTCTACACCGAGCAGCAATTCTCTTCTCCCTGACTCAGTGGTCATGCAGAAGTGACAGTGAGCACTCCCCTGGCTCCTGTTCGCACAAACATTCAATAGTGCTTGCGGTCCTTCAGATCAATTGCTTGCGGTCCTTTAGATCAATTGCCTTTCCCCTTTTTTATCACTTTCGACAACTTGATCACCATCGATTGCAACTATTGAGCTGCGTATGGCCAACCCTAAAGCTGCAACGCGATGGCCAAGTTGTCCCCCAACCAATTTCGAAGCCTGTCCTAAAGTCTAGCTCTCCTTTTGGGGAGGGGGGCTTGAAAGGCTCTGGACTCGGAGCTCCTCTCGGCTGGCTTGTTATTTCCTACTAGCTCCCGTCCCCTCCTCTGTGTGTGTGTGTGTCTATTGTAGCAGACTCTGCTGGGAAGTCATGCTCTCTCTGTTCCCACGCTCTCCTACACATTTTAATGAATCAAACTGGAAGCCACGCCCAGACCATTTCATCTGGCTGGTGCAGGAGCCCTGCCATTGGCTGGCTGCTAGCCCCGCCCTCTTGGCTGCCTCTGCTCTGTGCTGTGGTTGTCAGAGCCCCAGGGAGCTGCTCAGTTTACTGAGTCAGGTGTCATTAACCCTTGGCCTTCCGCACTGGCACCACACCATACTCGCACACTGTTTGGCATGCACTTTTCACTTTCTGTGAACATCCAGGGTGGAAAGAAATGAAGACAGAAATTCATTGGAATATTTCAGATTGCTCATTTTTACATGCTGCACTGAGAACTCTAATGTACCGAATGACATTTAGTGTGTTGAGACACTGTGTATTATAAATAGGGCTGCAACAACTAATCGACATAATCGATTATAATCGATTATTGAAAAAGTTGTCAACTTTTTCAATCATCGATTAATCAGCTTCCAATTAGTTGGCCCAGTTCACAGCTCCACACACGCTGCGCACCGCACCTCCTCCCCACCTCACGCTCGGCGCTGCCAGACCCCCCCGCCCGCATCCACGATCCACACCTCCTCCCCGTCTGCCCACATCCACGATCGGCACAGGGACGCGGGGAGAAGTAAGGAGGAGCAGGTGTGGGGGGATGACAGCCGCCGATAGACAAGCCCGATCTCAGAAGCGAGTTGCTGGAAGCCTGCACTTTACCCCACATGGTGCTCTATAATGTATTGCTGGAATTTGTATTCCTCTATAGCTGATGGTACATTGTGCTGTATATTATACATAGGAATATAAATCCCAGCAATACATTATACACTGTATGTATAATGTATTGCTGGGATTTGTTGTATTTCTATATAGCTGGTAGTATTCTGCATTGCGCTGTATAGAGGACTACAAATCCCAGCAATAATACATTATATAGTGGTGCAATGCCGAATACCACTAGTTATAGAGGACTAGAAAACCCAGCAATAGTACATTATACAGCGCAATGCAGAATACTGCCAGCTACAATGTACTATTGCTGGCATTTGTTGTATTCATCTATGGCTGGTGGTATTCTGCATTGTGCTGTATAATGTACTATTGCTGGGTTTTCTAGTCCTCTATAGCCGGTGCCATTCTGCATTCATTGCTGTATAATTTTACACTTTTCATTTCACTATATTGCACACCACACTTTTTTTACTTCCACCGCTCCAAGCTTGCTCCTGTGATGGACAACAATCTCAATACAAACTAGTAGTCCCATCACTGGAGCCATTTTTTAAAATGTATTTTATTTTATCCGATTAACCGATTAATCGAACTTAATAATCGGCTAACTAATCGATTTTGAAAATAATCGTTAGCTGCAGCTCTAATTATAAACAATGACCTTAACATTTTCTCTGCCTCCTTTTTCATCATTGGTCGCATCTCAGTGCTGCTGATCTCCTGCAACCTCTTTGCAGCCACTTCCGTGTCTACATGTGGATTAAAAAGGGTGCAGTGATTTCCAAACCTGTCACAAAGTTCCAACAACCCCATTATACAGACCATTTTTTCACAATGTTTTTGGGCACGCACGCAAATTGTCAATCTTTTTTCCCCACACTTATTGATGTCATTATTTAGCTGGCTACAACTTTCATACTGGTCATATACGGCTCAAATTTGAGTTGTGGCCAGCCCTGTCATTACCACCTGGCCTGACACAGATCAGATTTCCAAATCAAAGGAGCCGGGTAAAAAGCTGATGACCCAACAGTGACGACATATAATCAAATGCATTCGCTGTTCAGGTATTCAGACAGTCGCAGGTGCTGTGGCTGTCTGAATATAAAAGTCATCAGAAGAGATTGCTCCTTCTGCGCTCTTTGGCATGGACAGAGGAATCAAGTGACCTCTCATTCTCCTCTCATAAAGAACAATTACACTGCAAATACATCTGCCATCAAATATGTATGAAACGTCATATGACACTGACCTTCCTGCTGAGTACTATGACACCTCCTCTGGTCGCTGATGGGTTAAAAGTGTGTAAGTGGCAGAAATCCTGAGTAATAAAACTAGTTAGGAGGCATCACACTCTGAATGTGACCCCCCCCACCAATGTAAGGGGGGATTCTACACTGACCACCAATGTAAGGGGGATTCTACACTGACCATCAATATAAGGGGGGGATTCTACACTGACCATCAATATAAGAGGGGATTCTACACGGACCATCAATATAAGGGGGGGATTCTACACTGACCATCAATATAAGAGGGGATTCTACACGGACCATCAATATAAGGGGGGGATTCTACACGGACCATCAATATAAGAGGGGATTCTACACGGACCATCAATGTAAGAATGGAATCTACTGGCCACCAATGAAAAGGGGGAATTCTACGCTGACCACCAATGTTAGGGGTCATTCCAAACTGACTAAAAATGTGATAGAAGCATTCACACTGACTCTGTAACACAATACAATGAGGGCATTTACACTGGCCACCAATGTAACAGGGGTATTTAGAGTGATCTCAAAATAGAGTCTGTGCCACAACTTTGGAGGGACAGGGGAGCAAATCCAGGACAGTTGGTAAGTATGCATCCGTTTCAGGTTTTATCATATAATGATAGAACTTATTATGACTGTGACATCACAGAGGGCAGGAATGTCCATACCATAATCACATGACAAATTAAAAGTGGGATCCCCGTTGATCCCTGCTGCATAACCAGGGTTCATCTAAGGCCCCATTCACACTGAGCGA
The DNA here is from genome assembly GCF_000935625.1 of Nanorana parkeri. Taxonomy (NCBI): domain Eukaryota; kingdom Metazoa; phylum Chordata; class Amphibia; order Anura; family Dicroglossidae; genus Nanorana; species Nanorana parkeri. Next base: position 947,773 of record NW_017306519.1, on the reverse strand, counting down.
CATGAAAATCGCGCGACTTTGAGCGATATTGCGCGACTTTGAGCGACTTCTTCCTATTGGGCTGTATGCAATCAGGAGCAATATCGCCCAAAATCGCTCGAAAAAAGGGTCATGTAGGAGCGACAAGCTACCAGCGACGAGCTACAACAGCTCCATTGAAATGTATTGGTGAAGCTACATAGAGCGATATCGCGCAGAAATATGAGCGATATCGCTGCAAAAATCGCTCAATGTGAACGGGGCCTAAGGTGAGGGATCCCACTTCTAAGAACACCAGTTGCCCTGTTGTCAGCTGGGCAGGTCCAGGCAGGCAAATGTACCTGAATAGTCCTCTAAATCTAGCCATACACACAGAGATTTCTCTCATTCAGCCTGTGGAAATGTAATAGATTCCCCCATCCATGCCAAACAGCACTGATGGACAAATCTACACTACCAGACTAAGCTGAAGTTTCAACTTTTCATATTTTGGCTTCCTTGGTTCCTCCCCCCCTTACATCAATATGCTAAAGATATTTTTAAAAATCAGTTTTAATTACCTATCTTATTTTAGACCCAGTGAAATCCTAACTGGGTCTCCGTGCTTCTCTATACAGCAATGCAGAATGCCACCAGCTATAGAGGACTACATATCCCAGCAATACATTATACAGCAATGCAGAATGCCACCAGCTATGGAGGACTACAAATCCCAGTAAAACATTATACATCAATGCAGAATGCCACCAGCTATAGAGGACTGCAATCCCAGCAAAACATTATTAATCAATGCAGAATACCATCAGCTATAGAGAACTACAAATCCCATCAATACATTATGTAGCAATGCCGAATGCCACCAGCTATAGAGAACTACAAATCCCAGCAATACATTATTCATCAATGCAGAATGCCACCAGCTATAGAGGACTACAAATCCCAGCAATACATTATACAGCAATGCAGAATGCCACCAGCTATAGAGGACTACAAATCCCAGCAATACATTATACAGCAATGCAGAATGCCACCAGCTATAGAGGACTACAAATCCCAGCAATAGATTATACAGCAATGCAGAATGCCACCAGCTATAGAGGACTGCAAAACCCAGCAATACATTATACAACAATGCAAAATAATACCATCAGCTATAGAGGACTACAAATCCCAGCAATACAAAATAATACCATCAGCTATAGAGGACTACAAATCCCAGCAATACATTATACAGCAATGCAGAATGGCACCAGCTATACAGGACTACAAATCTCAGCAATGCATTATACAGCAATGCAAAATAGCACCGTGTGTTTTTGGGTGGAGGTGGGGTGTGGAAGTTCTCAGGAGGGGTCCAGAGGGTCTCAGGAGAGGTGTGGAAGTTCTCAGGAGGGGTCCAGAGGGTCTCAGGAAAGGGAGATGTGCGAGCGGCAGAAGCTCTGTAAATAGGCTCCGCGTAGTTCCCAAGAAGGCTGCCAAAATCCCCCGCAAGCGCGGTATCTCAGGCAGCTGCTTCTGTTTGAAATTATAAAGCGCTGGTATCGGTTTTTTAGCATCGGGGCATTTTCATGAGTAAGAATACTTGTAAAAATGCCCAGTATCGGCAATGATACCAAAATTGGTATTGATACATCCGTACTATGAAACAATAGCATACAGAAAGTTTCGTCCTTCTGTACATCATTGTGAAAGCGCCTGAGGGTAGAGCATTCTTTGTTCCCCATAGTAACCGACTGGCTTCATCCTTTGATCCTGCCAGGGCAGGATTAGGGGCCTCTAGCAGCCAGTTTCTATGGGCAGTATGGAAAGTCCTGTCCTATTGCAGGTTCCGTGTGCAGCTATTACAGGTAACCTAGAGGTAAAAATAGTAATAGAGATGAATCTTCCTGACAAGCCCGGGGCCACTCCTGCTTAATCATATGTGATTCATGACGTGGCCACAAATTTCCAACATTATCCTGAGATGGCTTCACATCAGCCGACACTGCAAGATAAGAATCTTTTGCATCTCATTTATTTATAGGTGTGAAAGAGATCAGCTTTATGTAAACAAGCTTGTCGGAGTCACTCAGCGGATTAAAAACCTTATTTCTCTGTATAGTTTAAAATGATCTATGTCCATGGTTGTGGCCATATTTGTTCATTGCATCTGCGGTCTCTTGTTTCCTTTGAGTTTGACATTTGATTTCATCTCTCGGTTAGACTAAAGCTGGACAAATACTGAATTTCAGCAGTTTCCTTCTAAATTGACGGAACAGTGATCTGTGGTGACTCTGCCACCCAGCTTTTCAAAAGTGAATTTCTCACATGACTTTTTTTTAATAAATTCTTTATTTCAAGTTTTCAATACAAAAATTTGTACCCATGCAGACTCGCAGGTCCAGGTACATAGAAGACAGTCAAGACATGGGGCAAGTAAAGGGTATACAAACAAGGAGAAGTCCAACCAACAGAATCCGTGAGGGCACTCTCTCTAGGGAATGGTAAGCTGGTCTGGGAGACCTAACATCGGCAACCATGTGGTCGGCTATCTGGATGTACCTCCCATGTCATTATACTACTCAGTAAATCTAAATAACAGAGATATTTAGTGGACTATTCCTATCAATCAAGACCAGAGACAGAGACAAACAAGAAGAACACAGGCTCAACAGGTGTGATGATTACCAGGAGGGGCAGTAGTGGTTATTGGGCCATCAGGACCCCAAAGTCTGGGGAGTCCAAAAACTCCAACCAATGGAACCACGTTTCTCGGAATTTTGTTTCCGTATGGTGAAGAGCAGCCGTCAGTTCCTCCAAAACATGCAACTCATCCACCTTCCGCAGCCATACATGGAGTGTTGGAGGGTCTGAACGCTTCCAAAACAGAGGGATACATGCCCTTGCAGCATTCACCAAGTGAATCAGCAGAGATTTGCGGTACCTTTTCTTTGGTAGCGGGGAGAGGTGTAAAAGCGCCGCCGCCGGCTCATCCCTCAGAGACACCCCAGTGAGACGTTGAATTATGGCAAGGATCGAATCCCAGAACTCTCGAAGTCGAGTACATGACCAAAAGATGTGTAAAATTGTTCACTTGTGAGCAAAGTATAGGATGTACTCCCGCTGTGTAGAGGAGAATGTGCAGTTTAAGTCCCGTTCCCACTTGGTCAAGAACAAGGGGGATTGTGATTGGGTGCGAGGACCAGTAGGGCATGGGCTCTAGATAGACCGTACACCACTAAGTCGCCGCGCAGACATATCTCCTCAAAGGCCAAAATGCCCACATGACTTTTGTCAAGGAAACCAGATGGAAAATTGTCAAGCGACCAGTGACTGCAGCCAATCAGATGTTGGGTATGCTGACAGCTGCAGGTGCCGGCTGTAAGAATACAATAGCTGGCAGGGAAGATTTTTCCACCCAACAATTTTCCACCTGTCTACTTCATTTTTTAAAACAAATTTTGTCAAGCTGGGTGGTGCCATCAAAGTCACCCAAGGCTCAAATGTTGTCTGATTCAGCAGGAATCATTCAATCTGTTTGGTGGGATGGAGGAATCTCCACTGCCGGCTATTGTATTGAAGCAGTTGCAGAGAAGTCACTCGATTTTCTCATCCAGTTCCAGCTGAAATCACTGGAATCTCTATCACGCTTATTCTTTCAATGTATCAGATCTATGACAGGCCATAATCACCACGGAAGTTTGTTAGTCATGTGAATTTACAAACTGGTTGGAAGTGATTGGAGGCACAATTCACAAAGCTAACAAACCAGGAAAAGGACGCTTACTTATAATAAAAGTGACATTGTGATATTGATATGTGATAATGATATTTTCAGTCAACGAGATTGGAAAATGACAGTCACATGGCTACATTAGAGATCCTTATCCTTGTGTTAAAGCTTTGTGAATTGAGCCTGACCAAAAGGGCCAGACCCTGCAGACTTTAATAATTGGTATTGGTATTGGTATCTGGAGCCTGATTTGTTCAAGAAACTTTTGGACGATTTCTTAAGGGACCGTAATATACAGGGGTACGGGTACTCCTAGAATGAGATCCTAATAGGTTGGACTTGATGGACTAATGTCTTTATTCAACCTCAAATACTATGTAACTATGTAACTATGTATCTAGACACTGTTTCAACTAAATATACAGCGCTAATAGCTCAATTAGTGAATATTTCAAAACTAAATGCAGGTGTGTATACACAAACTAATCTTATTTATCTAACAGCAAGTGACATGTGAAACACAATGTTATAAATTTGTTCCTATTTGGTATCAATCGAACCGTGACTGAAAACAAAATATCAAATCATTGTGCTATCATGTTTCAAAAATAAAAATTTCCTTTGTATCCTTCACATTAAGTCTAATGTGTGACGAATCACTGTGCAAGCCACATATGTGTGAACAAAAAAGTATCTGTGATAATTTGGCTCCGCTTCAATATAGGTGATCGAGCCTCCCAGTGTTCGGTGGTTTAAAGGGTGCTTTTCTGGGGTTTGAATTGTTACCAACACATCCCCCTTTCAAAGTGCGTACTCACCGCAATCTTTTGGCTGTAACAGACAGCCCCAAACGTTTTGTCTGATGGAACACGCTGATGCGGCGTCTTTACTGACACGCACTGTACCACCACCAATCTTCGAAGTGTAGAGTGTTCATCCTGTTCCTTCCTTGCTCAAGCAGACTCTGGAACCTTTTCTGGAAGGTTCCAGAGTCTGCTTGTGCAAGGAAGGAACAGGATAAACACTCTACACTTCGAAGATTGGTGGTGGTACAGTGCGTGTCAGTAACGGCGCCGCATCAGCGTGTTCCATCAGACAAAAGTACGCGCTTTGAAAGGGGGATGTGTTGGTAACAATACAAACCCCAGAAAAGCACCATTTAAACCACCGAACACTGGGAGGCTCGATCACCTATATTGAAGCGGAGCCAAATTATCACAGAAACTTTTTTGTTCACATATATCTATTGCACAGAGTCAAATTATCACAGATACTTTTTCGTTCACACATATGTGGCTTGCACAGTGATTCATCACACATTAGACTTAATGTGAAGGATACAAAGGAAATTTTTATTTTTGAAACATGATAGCACAATGATTTGATAGTTTGTTTTCAGTCACGGTTCGATTGATACCAAATAGGAACAAATTTATAACATTGTGTTTCACGTGTCACTTGTTGTTAGATAAATAAGATTAGTTTGTGTATACACACCTGCATTTAGTTTGAAATATTCACTAATTGAGCTATTAGCGCTGTATATTTAGTTGAAACATCTTTAGACCTACTGGTTTATACTATAGTACAGCAGCTTTCAATCAATATTCACCGATAATATATAGATCAATTTATAAATTAATTTTTCAGTGCACATTGCATCGATTTGAAGTTGTCACAGAAGATCTAGGACTCATTGCATCCCATTTTTTTGTCACTCAGTTTGATTACCAATTTCCGTCACTTAATTGTTTTGCCACTCAGTTTGAGTACCATTCATCTATCCATGATTTAAGCCTTATTGGTGTATGTTCATACGTTTAAAAAATCGAACCCCTAGCGCTGTTCATTCAGTTAAATAATCTAGACACTGTGCCTAGGCTAGAAATGGTGGAACCGCTTTTTTTTTTTATTTGAGTTGCAGACATGCAACCAGTGAAGCCAGAACTGCTCACCTGCATACTTCTTCCAGGTCAGTGACTCAAAAATGAATAAAGCCAATAAATCACCATGACCCAATATGGACACAGGCACAACAAACTTACATATTTAGTAGAGTGAGGAAGGGTTAGAATGTTATTTTATTTTTTGCTGTGTGTTCCTGGCTTAATGACGACTGCCTCTCCCCACCTCTATTTCTTAAGGGTGTCACAGGAACAGGAAGTGAGGGGAAATCTCTGCAATGGAGTCAGAGACAGAAATGTTAGCTCTTCCCCATTCAGTCTGAAATTGTGTGTTGGTGTTGGGCTTTCTGTTTGCTATGTTCTCAGCTGTAGCTCTTCGGTAACATATGGGCTCCGGAATTTCTTGCAGCAAATGTCAGCTGAGGCTTACCAGCTGGTAGAGGACAAGCATGGCATCTGGGTGTCATATATGATTCCTTTACCATTATCACTGTGGAAACTCTTAAGCATTTCCAGACACTGTGAGACCCCCGGGGATGGCACAAGGGGGGCAGATTATACCTTTTGGTGGGTTTCTATGCTTTCTTGGCATAAAACTTGACGACAAAAGGGGCTGGAGCCAGGGAGCTTGCAGGGGCCATTTGTTCCTTACTTGGATCATTTTGTACATGTGGTGAGAGAATCATTTGTATATAGAAAACACTGAGCCCCTGCAAGCAAGGCCATTTTAAGGGGACAAACTGCCTACGTGATTTCTTTATCTGAGAATATTCCAGAAGGCTCAGGAAAACATAATACCGTGCTACTGCAAGAGCCTGGATGGAGTTAAAATAATGTATATCAAATGACACAACTGCTAAAAACAAATTGAGATAATTTAGGGAAGGGTTAAAAGCCCTCACTATTTCTTGCCACCAATGTCCCATTTACTTCCTTTACTGTGGATACCACAGGAAGTGTATGCTCTCTGTACACTCTATTTTACTAGTTGAAGGTTTTAGTTTTTTTTGTTTTTTTATAATAAACACTTTAAGAATTTGGTTGAAAATAATAGACTTTGCGCCCTCTAATGACTTGAAATAATCACAAGGCTTCTGGTAGCCTTCTGATAGGCTTCAGGTCACATGAGGAATCTCAGACATTACAGCACTAGATAAAAATACCTTTTTGGTGGACTTGATTTAGTAATAGGTATGTGCACAGAATTGTTTCCTCAGCAGTGCAAAGTTTATTGATGCGTTTTGTAAAGAACTGAAGAGCGCCTCCACACACTCAGACAGTCAGAGCAAAGTGAAAAGTCCTTATCTATATACTTGTGTTCAGTGAATCAGCAGGGTCAATTTAACAGTCAGACAGGGTTGTATTCATCATAATGGCACTTGAAGGGCAGCAGGATAAAGGGGGAAGAAGGGTAGGGGGGCAGCAGCAAACCTCAACATTTATCAATGGTGATTACTCTTTGTTTCTCTTTTCTGGCCAACTCTGGACATTTGTGGTTAAATTCAGCTATAGAGGGAAGGGGGTACAGGGAATGGTGAGGTGAGTCAGAAGGCTCTCTACAGTTCAGAAAACATGAAACCCTCTCCTTACTCTTATTTAGTGGTATGTAATGTTGAAAGGTAGATCTGTATATCAAGCAGACAGCTTGCTTCCACCAATAGCTCATCCTAGTGCCCGGCACATCATTTACTTGCAGTAACTTGTGATAATGCACTTATGCAATACATTATACAGCAGTGCAGAATGACACCTGTTATAGAGGACTATAAATCCCAGTAATACATTATACAGTAATGCAGACAGCCACCAGCTATAGAGAAATACAAATCCCAGCAATACATTATACAGCAATGCAGAGTACCACCAGCTACAGAGGTCTACAAATCCCAGCAATACCGTATACAGCAATGCAGAGTACCACCAGCTATAGAGGAATACAAATCCCAGCAATACAGTATACAGCAATGCAGAATGACTCCTGTTATAGAGGACTATAAATCCCAGGAATACATTATACAGTAATGCAGACAGCCACCAGCTATAGAGGACGACAAATCCCAGCAATACCGTATACAGCAATGCAGAGTACCACCAGCTATAGAGGACTACAAATCCCAGCAATGCAGTATAGAGCAATGCCGATTGCCACCAGCTATAGAGGACTACAAATCCCAGCAATACAGTATACAGCAATGCAGAATGACTCCTGTTATAGAGGACTATAAATCTGAACAATACATTATACAGCAATGCAGAATACCACCGGCTATGGAGGACTACAAATATCAGCAATACATTATACAACAATGCAGAATACCACCAGTATAGAGGGCTACAAATCCCATCAATACATTATACAGCAATGCAGAATACCACCAGCTATAGAGGACTACAAGTCCCAGCAATACATTTTAAAGCAATGCAGAATGACACCAGTTATAGAGGACTATAAATCCCAGCAATTCGTTATACAGCAATGTAGAATAATACCATCAGCTATAGAACACTACAAATCCTAGCAATACATTATACAGTAATGCAGAATACCTCCAGCTATAAAGGACTACAAATCCCAGCAATACATTATACAGCAATGCAGAATGACACCAGGTACAGAGGATTAGAAAATCCCAGCAATTCATTATTAATTATTCAATAATACCATCAGCTATAGCTATATACATTATACAGCAAAATGCAGAATGATACCAGGTATAGAGGACTACAAAATCCCAGCAATTCATTATACAGCAATGGGGAATAATAGTATTATTGTACATTGCTGTATTATGTATTGCTTAGATTTGTAGTCCTCTATAGCTGATGGTATTATTATAACACCATGAGCTATAGGACTACAAATCTTAGCAATACATTACACAGCAATGCAGAATAGTATATGAATTTGCTACATACTCTATGCCAACACTCTACTCCAGGATGCCGGCCTGATGTATCAGACAGAGGGTCTCAGCAGGGGCAGATGTGGTGGGTCTCAGCAGGGGCAGATGTGGTGGGTTTGAGCTGGGGCAGATGTGGAGGGTCTCAGCAGGGGAGATACAGAGGGTCTCAGCAGAGGCAGATTTAGAGGGTCTAAGCAGGGGCAGATGTGGAGGATCTCAGCAAGGGCAGATGTGGAGGGTCTCAGCAGGGGCCGATGTGGAGGGTCTCAGCAGGGGCAGATGCAGAAGGTCTCAGCAGGTATGATGTGCAGGCTGGCGCTGTAAACAGGCATGGTAAGGTTCCGTGGAAGGCTGCCGCAAGGTCCCCAGCAAGCACGGGATCTTATGGCACCCAAATCAATATAAAAATGTAAAGTGCCAGAACATGCCTCTTCCAATAGGGGGGCATAACGCATAACCAGATCTCGCAGCCCCGCTGCTGCCTTCCCTCACCATCCCCTGCACCCTCCTCCCTCTACAGTTCTCTAGATAAATTTAACCACAAATGTCCAGAGGTTGCAGAAGAGAGAGGGAAACAAATGGTGATCACTTATCTTATTGTGAGACTTACTGCTGCCCCCTTTACCATGCTGCTCTAGGCACTGGCCTTCGAGTGCCATTATGGTAAATACAGCCACATGACACAAGGGGGGGCTGTAAATAGGCCTATGTTAGATAAGACATGGGATGGATAGATCTTTTACAAAAGGTCACCATGCATGTGCCATAAGGCAGTATGATGTGTATACATGGTCCTGCTGCCAGGCATTCTGAATTTTCAGTAATAACAGGTTCTCTTTGAAAAGAAGCCCATAATAACATTGTAGAATGCAGCTGCATTTTTGGTATGGAGGCCAGGCAGACTCGGCACCAGGGAGACTGGACAGAAACGGCAGGATGTGATGTAAGAGATTGCAGTGCTGTGTATTATACTACAAAGTACATGACTGCTCTTTTCATGTGGTCACATAAAATCATTACTTCGGTTACAATTACTCAGCGTTTAAAGCGAGAGTTAATTATAAAGCACAGACTATAACGATCACCTACACACTGCGGAGGAGGGCAGTTTTGGGGCTGCGCATCAGTTTAAATGTAGCTCATTGCCTCTTTAAATAAAAAGTGGCCCTCAGGTATAAATGCCTAAAAGAACCATTGTCTGCCTACAGCAACCGATCACCACGGCAGGCAATGAAAAGGATATGAATATTGATTGGAATTTAATGAGACGCTCCACCTCTTGGGGAATCTACTGGTGAGATCTCTATTTCCATATTTCGAAGGAGCACTCCACCATACATTCTGTACATTATTGGAAGGAGCACTCCACCATACATTCTGTGCATTATTGGAAGGAGCACTCCACCATACATTCTGTACATTATTGGAAGGAGCACTCCACCATACATTCTGTACATTATTGGAAGGAGCACTCCACCATACATTCTGTACATTATCGGAAGGAGCACTCCACCATACATTCTGTACATTATCGGAAGGAGCACTCCACCATACATTCTGTGCATTATCGGAAGGATCACTCCAACATACATTCTGTACATTATCGGAAGGAGCACTCCACCATACATTCTGTACATTATCGGAAGGATCACTCCACCATACATTCTGTACATTATCGGAAGGAGCACTCCACCATACATTCTGTACATTATTGGAAGGAGCACTCCACCATACATTCTGTACATTATCAGAAGGAGCACTCCAACATACATTCTGTACATTATTGCTGATGTGTTCAGCAAAAGGGTCAGTGAGGCTGCAGAACTGGCCCTGAACTTTGGTTTTTAGTTGCATTAAAAAGAGGCTTCTGTTGATGACCTCCTTTTGAAAATGCTAGTTGCCTGGCTCTCATGTGGATTCCCAATATTACAATAAAATCACTGACCTGCCACTAGCATGTAAATATTATTAAATCAAACCATAACCTGTAAACTATACACGGCTTGAAATATAATAATATCTGTTGTACATCCCTTTCTAAAAATAGCTTGAAAAACAGACAACTCCACACAGTAGCAGCAACAAAATGGAGGACAAAAAGTCTGAGTGTAGTAGTTGATAGTGCAAAGCTATGGATATGTTTTAAATAAATGTAGCTCCATTTTTTAAAATGTATGTTATTGTTTATCCGATTAACCGATTAATCGAACTTAATAATCGGCTAACTAATCGATTTTGAAAATAATCGTTAGCTGCAGCTCTAGCAGAAACACTGTGATACTCACATAGATAGATTGCGAGAAATCTCCTTGAGTATATTGGGCAACCTAAGGTGGTTAGGTGGTTAGGATGGTCGCTCTCAATGCTCCTCGGGGTGGAGTTCGGATGATCTTATATAAATAAATACATCTATTTCTAAATAATTGAATACATCTATTTCTCAAAAGAACAGTAAGTTACAGAATAGATTCATTCATGTGGATTGCTAATATGAAGCTTTGGTATGATTTAATTGAATTATTGTATATACAGTATATATATATATGTATACATATATACAAACAAACACATATAAGCATATCTATATACTCATAAACAAATTTACTGTATTTACATGTAAAAACATTTGAACTGATAAAATACAGGTCATTCTTTGAAGGTTTATTCTTCTGTGATTTTCGTAACTTCATTTAAACCGTTGAGGTGAAGAGTTTTCAATGTAAAAAGCCAGAAGGATTCTCGTGATTTGAGTCTATTATATCTATCATACTGGTCCAAAGGATTTATTTGTTCAATGGGTATGACTTTGAGGTAGACATTTGAGGTAGAAATATGATTTTTCATGATATATTGTAAAGTGTTTGGATACCCATGTGTTTCAAAAAGCCTTTCTTGATGTTTTGCCCCTGCTGTCCAATTCTGTCTCAAAGTTTTTGTATTGTGTGTGTGTTTCATGGAATAAAAGTCTAAATTGAAGAAATATGATAATTTCATCTCTTCCACCTGGGCGCCTCATCTGTTGAACCTGGCGGTTTTTGGGGGCATTTTTGTCTCGTTTCTCCAGTACACATCGAGTCCCTCTAGCTGCCAAGCATTAGATCATCCCAACTCCACCCTGAGAAGCATTGAGACGACCATCCTGCGCAGGGACCGAAATATTCCATGTACACCTTTTTGCACCTTAGGTTGCCTGATATCCCCAAGGGGATTTCTCACAACCTACCTATGAGTATCACACTCTTTCTTCTACATTTATTTAAAATGTATCTCTAGCTTTGCAAAATAAAGTACTACACTCATTTGGATCTCTCCTGGGACTTTTTGTCCTCAATTTTGTTGCTCCTACTGTTTGGAGTTGTCTCTCTTTCAAGCTTTCTATAAATAGTTCACACATATATAGTGAGTGTATTGGGGGGAACTATATTTGTCACCACTGCTATATGTGACATGATCTCACTCAGAGAAGCATTTTCATCTCATGACAACAAAGATAGACCTTTCTTTAAAGTTTAACTCCGGGCATACACAAGTGGATTGTATCTGCCAGAGAGCTGTTTATTGTGCCCAGCCATTCTGCTGATACACACACACCTCTGCCAATCACTCTTCCTGGGTGAATGGGTGATGCATTCCTGGGTTAGCTCTCTGGTCATTGGACAGAAGTCATTATGCTGATTCTTCATAGGCTGGAGGCAGAGAGGTGACACAGGAAGCTGATTAGCTGTAGCAGAAAAATTAATTGCTTATTTAGAAATTACACAACCACACAGGTGACACCATTAGTCTATAAAGTACAATATTCTTATCTCACAATTTTATAAGATGGGAATGAGGGACACCTTCCAGCACACTGGGGGGGAATTTCTCAAAACTGCAGCAGACAGACACTGGAGCAGCTGTAACCAACCAGCTTATATCTTCAGTTTGTTCAGTTAAGCTTTGAAAAAGAAAGATAGAAGCTGATTGGTTGCCATGAACAGTTGATCCAGATTTTGATCAATACTACTTATTGTATTTAACCAATGGACACACCCCTGCCATGCCCCCAGTTATATATAGTGTAGGCAATGGACACACCCCTGCCATGCAACCCGGTTATACACTGAGTGGCAAGATTATTATGACCACCTGACGTTTGTAGGCAAATTAGTTATAATTAGCTATGATTTCGCTCTGAAGTTGCTAGAGGGCCAGACCATTATAAATAGGGAAGCAGGTTGTTTACCACGACAGTAGAAGTGATTTTTTTCTGAAGATATGGGTAAACAACGCGATTTAACAGCCTTTGAACGTGGGATGATTGTTGGCTCTCGGAGCCATGGAGCGAGTATCAGCAAAACAGCAGAATTCGTTAAATGTTCAAGAGCAGCTGTTGTTAAAGGGTTTTTCAGACCCAGATTTTCGGCTGACAGTCCAGTCAGCCGAAAATCTGGGTCTGAACGTGGGAATTGTGGCAGTCAGCGACTAGTCAATGTTAGGGCAGAACGGAGAGTGGCAAGACTGGTACAAGAAAGCAGAAGGGCAACAGTGCAGGGTCAGATTCCCCGCATCACCTTTCAACAACTCGTGGAGTCACGAGGCGGCCCAACTAAGTCATCTCGTGGAGTCATCTCGTGGCCCAAGTACTGATGGGGTGGTCATAATAATCTGGCCACTCAGTGTATATAGGAAATAGACACACTCCTGACATGCCCCCAGTTGTATATAGACAATATAATATCGGGCCTCTGAAAAGTACAAGCATGCATATGTACTCAGTACTTGGTTTGGGCCACTTTGCAGCACTTACTGCAATTACTTTTGCACGATATTCTAATTATTCGAGTTTCACCTGTAAAGGCAATGGACACACCTCTGCCATGTCCCCAGTTGTATATAGGCAATGGACGCTGCCCTGCCATGCCCCCAGTTATATATAGACAATGGACACTGCCCTGCCATGGCCCCAGATATATAGGCAATCCAAACAGCCTTGCCATGGCCCCAGTTATATACAGGCAAAGGACACAGCCCTGCTACGCCCCCAGATATATATTTAGACAAAGGAAACACAACTGCCACAACCTCAGTTTTATATAGGCAATGGAAACACCCCTGCCACACCCCAGATATTTATAGGCAATGGGCACACTCCTGCCTCACCACCAGTTATATATAGGCAATGGACACACCCCAGTCACACCCCCAGCTATATATAGGCAACGGACACACTCCTGACTCACCCCCATTTATATATATTAGGCAACGGACACACTCCTGACTCACCCCCAACTATATATGTAGGCAATGGGCACACCCCTGTTACACCCCCAACTATATATAGGCAATGGACACACTCCTGCCTCACCCCCATTTATATATATAGGCAAAGGACACACTCCTGCCCCTCCCCCACTAATATATTTATAAGCAATGGACACACCCCTGCCACACCCCCAGCTATATATATATAGGCAATGGATACACCCCTGCCAAGCCCCCAGTTATATATAGCTAATGGGCACACCCCCTGCCATGACCCCAGTTATGTAGACCATTATGTGTATTTATTAATGTGCTGCGCTAAATATTCTCCTAAAGTAAATCCCCTAATTACACTAAGCACTATTTTTGCAGATCACACTGGACCGGAATGTAGGCACTAATGTGCCTGCGTTCCGGGTGCGGGGAACGCAATTGCAGACTTTGTAGTGTGAACCGGCCCTCTCTCTTGGCTGTCTCTTCTCTCTCTCCTTGCTCTCTCCCCTATTTTTATATGCCGTCTCCCCTCTCTCTGCTATCTCTTCTCTCACTTTCTCTGCTGTCTCTCCTCTCTCTCTCTGCTGTCTCTTCTCTCACTTTCTCTGCTGTCTCTCCTCTCTCTCTCTCTGCTGTCTCTTCTCTCACTTTCTCTGCTGTCTTTCTTCTCTCTCTCTCTGCTGTCTCTTCTCTCACATTCTCTGCTGTCTTTCTTCTCTCTCTCTCTCTGCTGTCTCTTCTCTCTCTGCTGTCTCTTTTCTCTCTGCTGTCTTTTCTTACCTCCACTGCAGCAGCTTCCCACGTGTATAAACGTGTATGAACTTCTAAACACTGTGTAAATTAACATAAACATAAATGAATAATATTCAGTATGACAATAATCAATTACAGTCCTTAGTAAATCCATGTAAAGTGCTTTTGTGCATAATCCACAGTGTGAAAAGATCCTCTGAAATAAAGTGCTCCCAACTCCCGATGTGTTAAATAACTGAGAACACACTCACCAGAGATCCATGACCATATATCTCAATGGCCAATCAACGTAATTGTGGTGAGTGTCTCTCATGGATGGGATAATCACTCTTCTGATTAAACAAATCCTCCTTTTCGTATTACACGGCGGGTGCCGTTCACTCAGGGAGGGGAGAAATCAAATATAGAAGAGGAATAAATGCGACCAAATGGTGAAGTACGTAAAAAAATTAGAATTGAGTGCAATAATAAAACACACTTACCAGATAGCCAGAATAAAAGTGTTTTGCACCAATCAATTGATTCCACTTAAGCAAAAGGAACCAGAAATCCACCTGCTAGTCACCTGTGGTGTAACCTCCTATCCTTGTTGATGCGTTTCGTCCCTTGACTTATTCCAGGAAAGGTGCACCAGGCGACTGAAAGAATAGGACACGTACTGAGGTTACACTTCACGTGACTAGCAGGTGGATTTCTGGTTCCGGTTTGCGTAAGTGGAATGAATTTATTGCTGCAAAAAGTGTGTTTTATTGTTGCACTAAATTCTAATTTTTTTATGTACTTCACCATTTGGCGCATTTTTTCCTCTTCTATATTGGATTTCTCCCCTCGCTGAGTGAGCGGCACCCGCCGTGTAATACGAAAAGGAGGATTTGTTTAATCAGAAGAGTGATTGTCATACTGAATTATACATTTTTAACTATAAAAAATAAGTCAAGGCAACTGGACTTGCTGTATTTTTCTTGAAGACATTTCACTGATCATCTGACCAGCTTTTTCAAGCTCTCTTTTGAGAAAGCTGGTTAGATGACCAGTGAAATGTCTTCAAGAAAAATACAGCAAGTCCAGTTGCCTTGACTTATTTGTCACAGGTATACCATGACCTGGAATAAATGAGAACCTTCACAGATATTATTAATTTATGTTTATGTTAATTTACACAGTGTTTGGAAATTTGAGCAGTAGCGCAGTGCACACGATTTATCAATGTAGACCAGAATGCCAAAAAGGATTGGTTAAATCCAGAATTGTTTTTTTCACTATTACTTTTCCTTTCAATGTGTTCAATGTATTCAGTGATGTGATTTGGTAGTCCTGATATGAGTCCAATTTATTCATTACAGTGTATGTCCTAAGATGGGAGCACTGTTAGACTAGAATTAGAGTCCACACTTCATAGAGGAGCCTTAATGAGGCAGTGTGGCTTCTACATATATTTGTAAATGTATACAACTACAAGTATTGTTTTTAACCTAAATTGTTGAAATTTTGTATTTTTTTGTTTCTGGGAAATGTTTGTATTGTATTGTTCTGTAAAATGCCCTGTCCACGTGCACCTTACTTTAACGCCTTCTGACCGGTGTATTAATGTTTATAATCAAGATTCATACGTTTCCCCCATGATTCACATATTTTCCTAACCGGTTCCCATTTGAAAAATGTGTGAATCCTGGGTAAGAATTGTGTGACAATTGTGTGAAAACACAATGCCCTATAGTTATGTGAAGCAGTTTCTAATAAAATTCATAACTATACATGTAATAAAAACACTCGTCAGTAAAGAAATGCAGATATTTGGCATTGATTCATTTTTGTTGCTCTATCTTTTAGTTATCTGCCATGTTGCACTCCAGTCAAAATCAAGCACTGAAACCTTGCACACAGAGAGCAAATCTTATCTGCTCTATGGATCTAGATTCCAAGTACCAGTCCACCCCACTTTCTGTTGTCTGTGGGCTGGTCATCTGGGAACTCTCTTTACTAATCTGTTTGTAATGCAGGAGAAGTGTTCTCAAACACACCCACTGCAGGCCCCCCTCTGTCTCTCACATACAGAAAGCCTCAGGTTAAAAAAAAGTCAGTACTAAGGACATTTTAAAGACATGTTATAATTATAATGATTGTTTTCTTCCTATCATCATTATGAGGGGCTCCCACCCACCCTCCCAGCTGGATATTTATGTATTTTATATTATGGAGAATGTAAAAGGAGGAGCTGGAAAACACAAAGGTGGAATGCACAAAACTCCCAGGCGGACAGTAACCGTCAAGACAGGAAATTTGGCAGGGAGTTGGCACTGTTGCCACATCAGAAACCTATAAGAAGCCCAGGGCTGACTCAGCCCACCATGCTCCACCTATAATAAATCTCACTTTTGGGTGGACTGATCCTTTAAATCAGGGGTGGAGAACCTCCGGCTCTTCAGCTGTGGTGAAACTACAAATCTCATGAGCCACTGCAAGATTCTCACAGGCCTGACTCCCAGAGTCAGATGCATCATGGGGTTTGTAGTTGCACCACAGCTGGAGGGCCGGAGGTTCCCCATCTCTGCTTTAAATGACCTTGCTATGTCTGCAGACACTTTCCAATCCCAACAGACACAACCAGGCAATCACTCATCTGCTCAGCACATAGATGGCACACAAGTGTGTGCGTGTCTGCACAATAAAGGTTTGATGATTGGCCAACCACCACCTACTTTTCATAGCCTGTTCTAGAATTAAAGACATGGGGAATTTATCAAAACTGGAGCAGCCAATCAGCATCTATTTTCAGTTTGTTCAAAAAGCTTTTATAATGAAAGATTTAAGCTGATTGGTTACTATGGGAAACTGCTCCGGAATGCTGTCTGTTTATATACATTTCCCTCATTGTCTTAGAAAGCTTTCTAATATTTGTCTAAATTAGCTCCGTCTTCACGACCAATTTTCTGCCACCCAAAATCTCAGGCAGTTAATCGCTTAAGAAAACACAGTCCAATTACATGCAATTGTATGAGATTAACTGGCATAAAAGACGTTTCTGTTTCCTCCGTCAAATGGTCCAACATCTTTCCACATCAGTAATTAATTAACTATTAGGTTCAATTCTACAGATAAGAATAATGAATTTAAAATGCAGGCGGTGTACTAGGTATTCTGCCATTTTGCTGCAGTCACAATACTCTCACTGCAATGGTGGGAATTTATCAAAACTGCAGCAGACGGAATCAGGAGCAGTTGTCCGTGACAGCCAATCAGCTTCTTTATTTAATTTTCAAAGCTTAACTGGACAAACTGAAGAGAGAAGCTGATTGGTTGCCATGGACAACTGCTCCAGATTCTGCCTGCTGCAGTTTTGATAAATTCCCCCCAATGTGTTTACAAACATGATCAGTGGGATTGTTTTCAGGTATTCTTGTTAAAAGGATCACAGTAAATAATTACTTGATGGGTCCACCCAGAATTGATCTTTTACAGGGTTATTCACAAAAGGATGAAGAGGTTGGAGAAGGCAGGAGAAGTGAACAATCTAGGACAACATAGCTGATTTAAAAACGTTCTCCAATTCAGCTCACTTTCCAGTTTAGCTACAGTATGTCACCCTAGATTGTTCACTTCTCCTGCCTTCTCCAAACTCTCCACCCTTTTGTGAATAACCCTGTTAGTTTCTGGCAGATGCTGGAGAGTTTCACCCCCTGACAATCTCTTCTATCTCTTGGAGATTCTATTGGTGAAAACAGAGTTCCTGAGTCTGCACACCTTCTGTGACCATTATGAGGAGCTCCCACTCTCCCGGCTGGATTTTATAATTATTTTACCAATTATGGAGAAAGTAACAGGAGGATTAAAAAGCCAGAAAACAATGACAAGGAAATTATATAGTCTCAGTAATCTCACTGGTCTCTAGTGAATGGATTGGCTGCATTCTCAGTGATGTCACTGGTCTCTAGTGAATGGATAGGCTGTATCGTCAGTGATGTCACTGTTCTCTAGTGAATGGATAGGCTACATTCTTAGTGATGTCACCGGTATCTAGTGAATGGATAGGCTACATTCTTAGTGATGTCACGGGTATCCAGTGAATGGATTGGCTGCATTCTCAGTGATGTCACTGGTCT
Organism: Nanorana parkeri; assembly: GCF_000935625.1. Classification (NCBI taxonomy): domain Eukaryota; kingdom Metazoa; phylum Chordata; class Amphibia; order Anura; family Dicroglossidae; genus Nanorana; species Nanorana parkeri. Next base: position 929,184 of record NW_017306519.1, on the reverse strand, counting down.
ATAGAGAATGGATAGGCTGTATTCTCAGTGATGTCACTGGTCTCTAGTGAATGGATTGGCTGGATTCTCAGTGATGTCACCGGTCTCTAATAAATGGATAGGCTGTATCCTCAGTGATGTCACCGGTATCTAGTGAATGGATTGGCTGCATTCTCAGTGATGTCACCGGTCTATAGAGAATGGATAGGCTGTATCCTCAGTGATGTCACTGGTCTCTAGTGAATAGATAGTCTACATTCTCCGTGATGTCACTGATCTCTAGTGAATGGATAGGCTGCATTCTCAGTGATGTCACCGGTCTCTAGTGAATGGATAGGCTGCATTCTCAGTGATGTTACCAGTCTCTAGTGAATGGATAGGTTGTATTCTCAGTGATGTACCAGTCTCTACTGTAGTGAATGGATAGGCTGTATGCTCAGTGATGTCACCGCACTCTAGTGAATGGATAGGCTACATTCTCTGTGATGTCACTGGTCTCTAGTGAATGCATAGGCTGCATTCTCCGTGATGTAACCAGTCTCTAGTGAATGGATAGGCTACATTCTCCGTGATGTCAATAGTCTCTAGTGAATGGATAGACTACATTCTCAGTGATGTCACTGATCTCTAGTAAATGGATAGGCTGTATTCCCAGTGATGTTACCAGTCTCTAGAGAATGGATAGGCTTCATTCTCTGTGATGTCACTGGTCTCTAGTGAATGGATGGGCTGCATTCTCAGTGATGTCACCTTTCCCTAGTGAATGGATAGGCTGCATTCTCAGTGATGTCGCCGGACCTAAGTGAATGGATAGGCTGCATTCTCAGTGATGTCACCTTTTCCTAGTGAATGGATAGCTGCATTCTCAGTGATGTCACCTTTTCCTAGTGAATGGATAGGCTGCATTCTCAGTGATGCCCCCTTTTCCTAGTGAATGGATAGGCTGCATTCTCAGTGATCCAGAAAAATGCACACCACAGCGCTCAGCAGACTCCCAATGATATTCTCCACCAACAATCGTTTGTAGGCTGCCGTCATCAAAAGGTCACTGGGAAGTATTCCTCACAAAACATGCAAAACAAACAGACAGCGCCTTGTCCTCGTGTAATACCGTTTATTAATCAATTAACATACAAGCTGATATAAAATACTACCCACATGGTAATCACTGAATGAATGGCACAAGGCAGACCCCACACAAAGCTGCCTTGCTAGCTGACGTGTTTCAGGGAATATACCTCCTTCCTCAGAGCTATTTTATATCAGCTTGTATGATCATTGATTAATAAACAGTATTAATCGAGGACAAGGTGCTGTCTGTCTGTCTGTTTGTTTTGCATGCATTCTCATCGCTGTCACCATTCCCTAGTAAATGGATAGGCTGCGTGGTCTGTGATGTCACTGATCGTTAGTGAATGGATAGGCTGTATTCTCATTCATATATATATATATTTGAATCTTGTTTTCTATCTCCAGTTTCAAACCCATCCTGTACCAACTTTGCCGAAAGGCAATTCCAAGTTAGCCCTTTAGTGACCTGCTTAAGTTGTTCTGACCATCTGTCAGATGTATGAACTTGACTGATTACAGCCTAAATAAGCTGTTTTGCCTAAGATAATTCCCAACTTGAAACATATGAATTACTTGTGAGGCTGGAAAGTGCCATGGGCAATGTAAGGGTTAACCCATTAATGGCTAGGGAGGTTAAAGGTCTGACAGGTGATACCTTGTGTCCTGTGCGATTTCTCACTGTTCGGTCTCCTTAGCACCCTTTTGCCAATAAAATGCCTCCTTTGAAGACCAATTTGGTGTTTTAAAAGAGGTTGGAGGAAGGTTGGGGGCGGGGTGGGGGGCTGTGTCTGGTCATTGCTGCCCCCTCTCTACATAAAGTAGAAGGACAGTCTCCTTACATGCGCAATAACCATTTGTACCTAAATGCCACAGAAAAGGGCAACCTTACTACTTTCCCGGTCACATGGCACCGAAGAGTAAAGGTTGCCATATTGCTCCAATTTTACAGGCAGTACGAGGCATGCACCACCATTGCCTTTCTCCATTATCTGTTATAGATGTGTTGTGGTCTCCGTCCACAATTTTATGCAAAACTTGACTTTCCTGACTTGACTTTTGCACATGTCTTTAGGATTCCATTGCTGGCCTTTCCTTTCCAAAAAAATTCTAGTTGCCTGGCTGTCATGCTGATCCTCTGGCTTGTTTCTGGGTCAGTAAAAAATATACTTTATTGCAACTCCTCAGCTGGAAAATGGACAAGTGGAGGGAAAGATCCAATCTGCACACTTGTTTTAGGTCGGTGACCCAAAGTATTGAAGCAATTTGATTAGTGTGACATCTAGAAAACATTTTTTTTAAAGAAAGGACAGCAATGGCTGTCTTAGCACAGGTCTCCTGTAAATGGTCCATCCAGCCAAAATTAATATTTCAGTGTTTTGAAGGTGAACTTTCTGACAACTTTCTCTGTCTCTTGAGTACTCTATTGTCCCCCCCCCCCCCCCCCTCTCCCTGCTGGATTTCTTATTGTGTAGTATGGATAATGAAGCAGGAGGAGCTTGAAAATGCAAAGGTGAGTGGGAACATCCAAAACTTCCAGGTGGACAGGAGGAGAGTCTGTAAATATGACGGGAAGATCTCAGTGTATCAGCATCGAAGACATATAAGTAGTCAGGACCCACATAGCCACCATGCTCCACCTACAAATGGAATATGACCGTTTGGTGGACTGAGCCTTTTTAGAGGAACTAAACTTTGCCTTCAGTCTGCATATTATGATAACAGCTTCCAAAGTCACCTGTATTGCCTCTTTTGTCCCTGCCCCTGCTCTTTCCCTCACTACCGACTTGCTTTGTTCTGCAGCTGATCTTTCCCTCATTACCGACTTCCCTTCTTCTGGAGCTGATCCTTCCCTCATTACCGACTTGCTTTGTTCTGCACTGTGTGGAGGTGGCCATCTTGGTAAAGGCAGGGCTTTGCTTCCTCATGTCAGACCTTCTAGCAAGGAGAACAAAGAACAGCACAGTAGCGACATCACAAAATCTCAATCCAAATTTCCTGAGACGTGCAGTCAGAGGCAGCAGTGCCTTAGATTTCACGATGCAGATAATTAGCTATGAGACTACAGAACAGGAATGCCCAGCTACACTCACATGCCAGGGAGAGCACTGTGATTTCTTCAGGAGGAATTTAGAATTTAGTCCCTTAAAAAGTGAAGATTTGTTATGTTAAAAGTTGAGCTCCACTTTAAATGCTCTTGCTGTGTCTGTAGGCATTTTCACATTAGGAAACTGAAAGCAAATATTTGGTCCCTGTGGACTCCATGATTATTATGCTGAGTATACCAGTGTGCAAGGTATAAACATTTTTTGTGAACAGAGTAAGGGCTTTTTATAATAGGATATCTGATATATTTTGTTATATTTTGTTCTCTACAAGTCTGCCCATTTAATTCCATTGAACCAGTAGTTTTGCTTTAGTTTTTTTGTTTCACTTGTACCTTAGAGTCTTTGGTGTTGCAATAGTACCTTGGAGACTTTGGTGCTACAATAGTACCTTGGAATGTTTGGTGCTACAATAGTACCTTGGAGACTTTGGTGCTACAATAGTACCTTGGAGTGTTTGGTGCTACAATAGTACCTTGGATTCTTTGGTGCTACAATAGTACCTTGTAGTTATTGGTGTTACAATACTACCTTGTTGTCTTTGGTGCTACAATGGTACCTTGGAGTCTTTGGTGCTACAATAGTACCTTGGAGTCATTGGTGCTGCAATAGTACCTTGGAGTCATTGGTGCTGCAATAGTACCTTGGAGTCATTGGTGTTACTAAAGTACCTTGGAGTCTTTAGTTTTACTATAGTACCTTGGAGTCTTTGGTGCTACAATAGTACCTTGGAGTCTTTGGTGTTACAATAGTACCTTGTTGTCTTTGGTCCTACAATAGTACCTTGGAGTCTTTGGTGTTACAATAGTACCTTGGAGTCTTTGGTGTTACAATAGTACTTGGAGTCTTTGGTGTTACAATAGTACCTTGGAGTCTTTGGTGTTACAATAGTACCTTGGAGTCTTTGGTGTTACAATAGTACCTTGGAGTCTTTGGTGTTACAATAGTACCTTGTTGTCTTTGGTCCTACAATAGTACCTTGGAGTCTTTGGTGTTACAATAGTACCTTGGAGTCTTTGGTGTTACAATAGTACCTTGGAGTCTTTGGTGTTACAATAGTACCTTGTTGTCTTTGGTCCTACAATAGTACCTTGGAGTCTTTGGTGCTACAATAGTATCTTGGAGTCATTGGTGTTACAATAGTACCTTGGAGTCTTTAGTGCTACAATAGTACTTTGGAGTCTTTGGTCCTACAATAGTACTTTGGAGTCTTTGGTCCTAGAAGAGGACCCTGCAGTTATTGGTGTTACAAAAGTACTACTCCGCATATTTCTGATGCTACAAATCGTATGTGCAACCTGTAGATGATTGCATATATTCAAATACATGCAAGTAAAGGTATTTAGTGGTCAAAAAAACAGAAATAAGTGTGTTCCAGTGATTTCCATTTAGTCATTTTTAGCTGTTGGCTGCACTAGGTGTCTCACAAAACTGTATTTTGCTGATGGAATTCGCCATCGTCTACATGGCTGGTGCAAGGTATAAACATTTTTTGTGAACAGAGTAAGGGCTACATGGCTGGTGGTGTGGTAAGGGTGTCTCTTGTGCCTAAATGTTATTATACTAAAAGGGGTTCTTCTTGTCAGGGCTCTATTATTTTATTCCAGTAGGGTACATGGCCATCCACCCCCTTTTGTTAGTAATCCTACAATGTGAGAAAAACATTTTATATGAATCAGGCACAAGACTAAAGAAGCTGATGGAAGCAGAAATTATCTGCCTTGCTACTTGCTAGATCAGGGGCAATTATGTCTCTTACATCCCTACCATCACTACTACTCAGGTAGGCTGCTTCTACCAGAAGCTTCTTATGCAAGTATTTTGCTACGCGACAAACTCCTTTTAAAGAGTCATTTTAGGCCACAAGTGAAAAGCAATTAGTGAGCAACGGATGTTCTCTATTTAATGCTTTTAATGTGCTTAAAAGAGAACTATGGGGTAAGTGTTTTTCCCCATAGTTCTCTTTAGGGTCACGGGAGGACCAAAGCTCAGTATACCCAAAGCTCCAAGTAGACCTTGGAGTCTTTCATGCTACAATGGTACCTTGGAGTCTTTCATGCTACAATGGTACCTTGGAGTCATTGGTGCTACAATAGTACCTTGGAGTCTTTAGTGTTACAATAGTATTTGGAGTCACTGGTGTTACAATAGTACTTGGAGTCTTTGGTGTTACAATAGTACCTTGGAGTCTTTGGTGTAACTGGCTGTGTTCGGCTTCTGCCCTGAGTAATTGCAAAGCCCCATCACCTTCCTAGTAATAAAGTTTACAAGTGTAACACCTGAGTGTAAAGGCTGCTTTTTAGCAATTTAGAACAATTTCCTGAGACATTTTGATGAGGTGCCAGCATCTTAGCGCCTCACTACACATGTGGACAATGGCCAAGTTATGACAGATGTAATATACTGGAAAGGGACATTTATTCCTTGTGTTTTAAATTAGGCCTTTTAAATGAGCATTTGAAGGCCTAATGTAAAATAAATGTAATTATTAGGAAGGTACTCACACCAATCAGACTTAAAACTTCATTGAAGTCTGCTTACTATTTTACCAATTACATTCAAAGAGAAGGAGGTACACGGCACAGGTTTCAGCACGTTCATCCCCAATGCCCCAGTGAGGTGCTTTCTTCATTCTGGCTGCAGTGGGTTACACAGAACTAAGATTAAGGTAAGATTCTTACTTAAAGGAGAACTATGGGGTGAGTGATTTCCACTCATCCTCATAGTTAGAGCCGACCTGTAACAAAGAAGCTGTCACAGGTCGGCTCTATCGATCGGGAAGTGAGCAGAAACCTGCACCAATCTGCTCTCTTCCTGATCGTCTCCCTGCAGGGAGCGTTGACTGTCTGTCACCGCACCCCACAGGGATTCCCCTCTCCGATCCTCCAGCGCTTAATGGAGGAACAAACGGGGGAGGGGGCGTGCACAGCTGGCTCTGCCTTTAGATAGGCTGAGCAAGCTGTCACTCACGCAGCTGGGTGGATCTCGACAGTATTGTTGGGATCTGTCCAGGATGAGGCGCTCTCTATACAGGCAAAAAAAAAACACTTGAAAATATAACTAACCACAACCATGATATTAAAATAGAATCTCCATTCATGGAAATAATAAAAATGCAGATTTTCCTGTAATATCACCTCCTCTCAAGTGCTGCCCCCAGTAGACTCACTCACAAGACCTATTGCTTTCCGAATAGTGGAACATTTTATAGTACCAACATAAATTGTACAAACATAATGATGTTATAAAATGTACAAACTGCAAGAAAACATTTCCATCGATGACTAAAATATAGGAATGATAATATTAGGCACTTTAACTCCTTGATGGAAATCACGTTCCCAGTGATACGATATATGATACGATATGACTAATAGCAGATTTACCTTTTTCAGTGGACCCGGATCCTATTATAACTGTCCTTGAAATTCCAGTGTCAAAATAGTGACTGCAAATAGAATAATAGCAAACATGAAAATACTGAATGTGTAATAAACGTGCCCTAAAAAAATGAATATATATAATTTACTATGCAATAATAAATGCATCCCCCGCACCCAACCAAAGATCCAAAATACAATATACACATACAGGCAGTCCCCGGGTTACAAACATCCGACTTACATATGACCCCCTACTTACAAACGGAGGCTATTACTGTACAGCAGGGAGGTCTCAGGCTGCAGCCAAAGTGTATCGTGCAGCATTTCAGTAGTTGTAATGCTACCAGGCTCGTGCCGACGAGGAGTGCCTGCCTTTTTGGGTCTGGTTCGTAGTACTATATGTACATTACAGGAAGTTGGCTCTTGTTAGACATGCAGACGAGGGGTGCCTGCATCTTCTTCCCGGTCACTGCGAGGTTTTTACTGCTGTCTGTATCCTCATTAGAAAGATTTAATCTCACTTCCTGTCCTTGAGACAACAGGAAGTGAGAGGAAATCTACCTTTAGGAAGGGAAATTCACTCCTGTAAGAGTTATCATGGGAAAAAGGTGTCTCCACTGAAGCTTTATTATCAATCCTTGTTTCCACGACAACCCAAAATTCTCAAAATCCAATTGTCACAGCGACAGAAAGTGAGGTGAAATCTTCTGAACAGGGGCACGCACAACAAAACAAACTTTACAGGAGGTTAACTCTTCCCTATGCTATCTAAAGCAAAACAAATTTTTTTTTGGCTGCAGTTACCCTTAAAAAATGTACCTGTTCCAACTTACATACAAATTCAACATAAGAACAAACCTACAGTCCCTATCTTGTTCATAACATGGGGACTGCCTGTACAAGTGATCCAACAGCTATAGGACAGCTATAATCTTTCTTGCATACAAAGAGTTCTACTATCTGAGACCCCTAGCTCAGAAAAATAGTAGGGATCAGTGAAATTGAGAGTTTTCAATTTGCCAAAAACCTTCCTTATGGTGCAAATCAGATCATTTTGCTTAAAAGTCACCATTTCTGTGGTATTCTTTGGAGTCAATAGGGAAGGAGAAATCAAGGTGTTTTTGGTGGAGGGGGAGGTGCCCTATAGTCCTGTCCTAGGGTGACAGCACTGTTTCTCCATAGTTAAAGTACAGTGATTGTTGTCACCCTAAGACATGAAGTATGTTACTGGCAGGATCATCAAGTGAACGGAAAAAATAAGTCTCAAACAAAAGATAACTGATGCAGGCACCTCTTCTAAGGAATGCTAAGATGTTACAGATTACAGCGTTGTCTTTTTAAATGTCTTCTGGGGGTTATGGAGCCTCCATTATTTTTTTTACTTTGTGTTTAATTTTTGTTACAGCTGCTGAGTACACCTCAGAAGGGTTCTCTTTAAGGAGACATTAGGGGTCTATTAGATTAAACATGTCACCCCTGGACTGTTTTGAAGCTGACCGTGCACAGAACATATCACAGAATCTAAATATAGATATTTATATACACACAAATGTATACCATATAAGTATTACTTTGTTATCTTAGGCAATGCCAGAGTCTTTACTTCCGCAGGCTTCCTCCCACAAAGTCGCTCCTCTTCGCTGGTCGTGTGGCCCGCCCTCGCCAATGTCATCATGTACAATGCACGAGCTGCGTTTTTTCTGGCCTCACAAAGTCTTCCTAATAGCCATTATGAGCCCTTTATGTGTCCCAATTTACAGACACATCTCATTGGCCAACAACAAAAAGGTGACAACAATAAATTCCAATCTCTGAACATGTTGGAGATTAACTTTGACCACTAGAAATAAAATGGGGATCATTAAAGATTAACCTCATCATGGCCATTTTTTTTTAAGCCATGTCAGTATGAGTCAGTTCAGTTAATACTGATTTATCTGACCTGAGAGAACTAGGAACACACGGTTGCACATTCCCAGTTCTCTACTCCAAGGTAATTTAACGTTCTGAGGCAAGAATATTCTCCAGTCATCACCGCAATACGTCTTTTTAAGTCCAAAGGGGTTAAATGGGCTTACACTTCCCGATGAGAGAGGTACATGCGGGTATTGGGTCCCAGTATGGGACAGTGGGGAGCTGTGACACAGAGAGGCTGGAAGACATGGCCATGCGGGAGGGGGCGGAGTGCAGGGCAGCCCCCCTCATTCTTTCAGACAGTGCGTGAGAACTTTTGTCACTCTCCCTAAACTCAAACTTCCAGGCCACGCCCAGATTCTCAACGTTCCACTCCGCTGGGAGGGCCGAGGGGCTGGGCCCACGTGGGCTGTCAGCCAATGGGAAACCGGGACGGCGGGGCATTGTGATGCAAATCAGCGCTCTACCTAAAAGGGGCCGCGCTGTCCGGAGCTGAGCTGAGTCTGACCTGCAAGTTTCCAGCAGCACCAGCGACAGACCGCCTCATGCGTCGCCTAGAGGATACCGTGCGAGCCTTGGATCACTAGTCCCTGCAGAGCCAGCCTGGGGTCCGCTGCATAGCCGCTGAGCAAGGCTCGGGATCGCTAAGAGTCACTGTGCAAAGCCGTGGATAGCTGGGAAGCACCGTGCGAGCCTGGGATCACTAACTTGGAAGTGCCTTTGCTGGAGGAGTTGTGCTCTTTGCATCCTTGCTTCTGGGATTACTGGGAATTCTCACCCCTTTCCTGGCCTCCTGGATCCAGCTGTGCAGAAGTAGTGGAGGGAGCTATACAGTACAAGGGGTGTAGGAGCTTCAGCACCTACTGAGAGACTACCAGAGCTGGCCACTGACACCACCTAGATAGCCTTGGCTCACCTGCACCGAGCCTATACACCAGGATTGGCTGCAGGAGATCTTCGCTTACAGCTTCTGTAGGAGGTTTCTGCCAACAGGACCGAGATCCAAACCAACAGAACCTACTCTAAAGAGATCCCTACCAACATATCCTTTCTAACAAGCAAGCTTCTAAAGAGATCCCTACCAACAGATCCCTTCCAACAAGCAAGCTTCTAAAGAGATCCCTACCAACAGAACCTGCTTCAAAAGCTATCCTCAGCAACAGGATCTGCCACTAAAGAGATCCCTACCGACAGAACCTGCTTCTAATGAGATCCCCAACAACAGAACCTGCTTCGAAAGAGATTGCTAGTAACAGGACCTTCTTCAAGAGAGATTCCTAGCAATAAGACCTGCTTTGAAAGAGATTCCTAGTAACAGGACCTGCTTCTAAAGAGGTCACTACCAACAGAACCTGCTTTTAAAGTGATCCTCACCAACAGAACCTGTTTCTAAAGAGATCCCTACCAACAGGACCTGCTTCTAGATCCTTTGATACCAGGATCCAGACCAGCTTCCTGCCTTCTTTGCCATCAGGAGACCTGGCCCTCTACACACCTGGATCCCTCCCAGCCATGAGCCAGACAGAAGTGTCCACCTGCTCGGTCCCTCACACCCAACGGGTGTTCCAGGAGGCTGTAAGGAAAGGTAACACCAAGGAGCTCCACTCTCTTCTCCAGAACATGACCAACTGTGAGTTTAACGTTAACTCCTTTGGCCCAGAGGGGCAGACAGCATTGCACCAGTCTGTAATTGATGGCAACCTGGAGTTGGTCAAGCTGCTGGTGAAATTTGGAGCCGACATCAGACTGGCCAACAGGGACGGTTGGAGTGCTCTGCACATAGCGGCCTATGGGGGCCACCAAGACATTGTCCTCTATCTCATCACTAAGGCCAAGTATTCGTCCAGCAGTCGGTAACTGCCCGCAGGACAAGCCTAGACATTCCATCACTTCCTGTTTTATGGGGGTTTAAATCATTTTTGTTGTGTATGTTTTAAGATTTTTTTTTTTTTTAATATTAAAGAGGCTCCGCTGCTTAAGGTTTCCAAACAAGGCTTGTGATTTTGGAGGGTGTATCCCCAAATATGTTTTCATCGGATCCTTTTCAACTGCTGGTTACTAAATATTTTTTATCTTCCTTACAGCTGTTAGGTTTAAAAAAAAAAAAAAAGTTATATTTTTCCATAAGGAACTTTAATTTTCTATTATATTAGGTACAAAAAAAATAATTCTGATTTTTGTTTTCCATGGAAAGTGACTCCTGCCTCTTTGTATGTATGTCTTTTTTTATTTGCTGTTTGACATGATGAAGCTGCTCTTTGGTCTCCAGGTTTTAGGAAGTTTGGGGCCCACAAAGATACATTTTATTACTTTTTATTTTGTTTTTATGTCCTTTTTTTCATTTTTTTTTTTACATCTACCTCGACCTTAAGCACAGTATTTCGAAAAAACAGCACCAGATACTGTACGCTGCACTTGTAGGTAATGTGTTTTGATGTTTGTCATCCAAGATCATTCTCTTATAGAAATATTTTCAGTCCTATCCCTTCCAACTCCCTCAAGAGAGTAACATTTCAGCAGGAATTTTTGTTTTGTTTTGTTACAAAGTTAAAGCCCCTTAAAGTGTTGAGTTCAGAATGGCCATTCTTTATAGAAAGCTTCTGCTCCTTATAAGTATTGCCCCTTTCTAATTAAACAGAATATTTGTTAAAAAATTTTTTTTGTAACAACCTATCTAGATATTATTTTTTTCTGACATGAATTCTAGATGAGGAAAACATGCATACTGGTATTTTATCATATGATTGCATACACATACTCGGTTGCGCACTTTTTTGCACAATAAAAGGAGCAAGTGCACCATCTGCTGTCTGCAAAAAGAATTGTGACCTGTTGACTACTGAGTTGTGTTTTGGATGTTTTGAAGCCACAAGTTATGTGGATTTAAATAAGAAATCGAGAAGCAACAGGAATGTTTGTTTGATATGTCTGCCTTGGATCAGACAAACGCTGCTGTAAAGACAAAAGAAAAAAAATCCTAGAGGACATGGATTCAATTATGATGCAGATAAGCCAGGACACATATGTATATATTTTATCTGCGGTAGGAGCATCTTATTATGGTCCAAATATGCCCAACACACCCTAAAACTATTTGTATGAAAGCAGTTAAAAAGGCTTGAGCTTAATGTTTAGTTACATTGACTGGATGCAAACCTCACTATTGTTTGCTGGAGACGATTCATATTTTGATATTTAGATTTTTTTTGTGTGATAAAGTTAAATTCTTGAAAAATTAAGCATGCCATTTGCGTTTGTTTATAATTATCCCCTAAATGCAATATTTGTGGCTGCCAATTTGTATTTACAAAAAAATAAAAGGCCACAAAGTAATTTTAACTCTATATTCAGCAGAAATATATGAGGGTGATTTTTTTTTGCCAACCTTTTAGTAATTGGTATTAGCATCTTTTTCCAATTAAAAATTAACATTGCCTGCTGTGTTAAATTGCACTGTATACGGCTATGTCCTGCATGCAGGTTAGCCTTAAAGTATCACTTTTTAATTGATCATAGGATTTCTGGTTCATGTGAGACACCATACCTGCTGGTGAACCGTTCAAACATTTTTAAGTAAATTTATAAAGCTATCAATGACTTGAGGCAGGAAATCTATTGCAGTCCATCTTGTGTTAAACTTATCCAAAACCTGCAGCCATAAGGGCCACATAAACCAAGTAATCTATGCTCTCTAACAA
>NW_017306519.1:916401-917003 GCF_000935625.1 Nanorana parkeri | reverse complement strand
AAAAGGGATAGTGTGTATAAAAATGGAAAATACAGCTTGTTGCACATTTTTAAGTAGATCTGCCACAAATAATGTCATAATATTTATGATGTAATTACTCCCAAGTTCATCCCAAGGTGCTTTTTTTTTCTTTTCTTTTTTTTTAATTTCTGCCTTTTTTTTTTTTGGTGAGATCTCAGTTGTTAAAGGGATATTTAGTTTAGTTTTAGGTTAGGTGTTGCATTCCTTCTCTAACTGTGAAACATTTGTACAATATAGATATACTTTTTTTTTCTTTTTTTGCAATAATCAAATACATTTTTTTTTCTGTGGCTGGGATTAAAATATTCGTGGCTACCATATGTTCTCAAATTCAGCTTCTGTCCTGCCCACTACCCCCCTTTCTCCCCCTCGTCTCATAATATGACCCTGCATGCCACCACTAGACCAGCTCTGCGCTAGGAGCAGGTGCATTGGCTGACTTCTCAATAGTCTGTCCCGTTTCACTGTCTCTTCTCTTTCATTGTTACATGAGTCCCGACCCCCACTTTTTTTTTATAACACCCCCGGCCCCCCTTTTTTTTTTTTTTATAAAACCTTGGGATGAAACAGAGGGGGGGCGT
>NW_017306519.1:909444-916226 GCF_000935625.1 Nanorana parkeri | reverse complement strand
CCCCCCTTTTTTTTTATAACCCCCCCGGCCCCCCTTTTTTTTTTTTTTATAAACCCTTGGGATGAACAGGATGGCGTGGCTGTAATCTGCTCCAGAAAGGAGTTTTGTCTGTGATCAATTGTGTTCTAGATACGGAAACTTTCTTTTTAATTATGTTAATTAAAGTTATAGGCTTATATTGAAGCTGTGTTTGAGATCGCCATGTTGTAACTGGATGAAGTCTGTAAAATACAGCAATATTTGAGTGTATGATATGACCTGTAGCCTCTGAAAGAATTGTTTTATAAAAAAGAAAAATACAAAAAAAACATTCTGGCTCTTTATTTGTTTTGTTTATGGGAACTCCTCAGACCTGGATCCGAATGAAAGGGGTACACTGGGGGGACAATTTATTAATAGCTGAGAGCTTGCTGTTCAATAATCCCATAAAACAATTCTGTTGAGTCACCTTTGTGAATCCTGTAGCCTAAAATTGCAGCCACCGTAGAATGAGAAGCTGCATGGTCCATTTTCTCTGTAAGTATTGGGATTCATACATATTTACAGTTACAGTAACTTTTATTACTGCATATTTGCAGTACATGCTAACTTTTTGTTTTAGCTCTATTGGTCCTTTTAATAGTGCGGGACTAAAATGTGAAATATGTACATGGTCATGTGCTACACGTATCATAAAAAGCCATGTTGTCGTTTCCTAGTGCAGCCTGCCGGTTGACTTAGGACCGTTGACCTGTCTGAGGCACCAAGTGCCTCATGTCTCAGGAATGATACTATGGAATTTAGGGATTGCAATATCACGTATATGGAGTGTTTTGCTAAATTGCTCAGTGTGAAAAATGTAAAAAAGAATTTAGCCCATTCAAAGCTAATATTTCAGTTTTGTTCATCTGGAACTGTGGCACCAATATCTTCCTTTTTCATTTCCTGACTCGTCTTCTGCGTTCTTCAAGATATACAGTAGATGGAAAAATCTATATTGGAACGGGTGACCTTGTTATGGTTGCTGCAGAAGGGCAGAGTTGAGAACCAAACACCAATGCTGGCATGTATTGAAGACTGAAATATTAGTTTTGGGACCCTAACTGTTGCAGGTTTGACCATTACAACAAATACATGAACCAGAGGAAAAAAACATCTTATTTATGAATGGCATGTTTTCCTGATCGATCTTTTGCTCCGTTGCTTTAAGACTGTTGATGAAATGTAGTTGTTTGTTTTGTTGCTTTTGAGAATTGTATGCGATGTAGTGTATTGGTTTTGTGAGCTTGTTTTGTAACTGTGCGGTCGTTCTGTGAATTTGTGGTGTAAAATTCAGCCTCAATTGGCCATACGTTTAAATAGAAAATAAAAATTATTTTCCTTTTATACACCGGATTTTACTTTTCATTAGAGCCTGTGTTTGATGTTTTGACAATGTCTTTACTCTCAAATAGTTGCTGCTACAATGTCCTGTTAAAGGAAATTCCACTTAATTGGAGATGCTTTAAATGAATGTGAATCTGGGTTTCAGTATTGCTCATTTACATACCCCCATTGTGGTGACTCGATGTTGGCAAGCTTGTCACACAGATGTTTTGACCCGAGTCTTTCTGCATGTTCTCTCTTTAGATGTGTCCAAGACATCTTCTGGGCTTCTATGACTCTGGGTTCACACCTAGGCGTATCGAATATGCGCGTTTTGTGACGCGCGTTTTTACTGCGATTCGCGTTAAAAACATGCGCGACAAACGCATTTCCGAGGGCTACCTGGCTGTGTCCCAATGGATACACGTGGCAAATACGCTTCAAAGAAGCTCCTGCACTTTCTTCAAGCTTCCCTGTTGGTTCTAAATGTGATGGACAGTGTCACTGACCAATAATAAGGTTCAAGAGGCAGGAGAGGTGTGACCAACCTATTTATTCATTATGCTGAATTTGAATTGCCCATGTTTACGAAAATCATCAAGAGAGAAATACAAGAGCCTCCATTGCTAACCACCTTCTGAAAATGTTAGTTGACTGGTGGTTATGATCACAACCTGGCTTTAGTTCTTTCTGAGGCCCTGACCCAGGATATGTTTGGATCATGATGGTTAGAGAAAAGCCATATGGCCCAGCTGTGTAACTTTTCTAGGTTATGGCCTAAAGAAAAAAAAAAAAGAAGGATTGGAGGCAAGCCAGTGATTTAGCACTTTCAGGAGATATGAACAATGTCAGCCTTTATGATCTCTCTAAAGACCCGGCACGTACAGAAAAAATACCCGTTGATCTACCAGAAATTAACTCCACTATTAAGCCCTGTTGTGGGCTGACAACACGCAGCTTTTTGTAGACTGAATGGTATCAGCCCTCCAATTTGTCTTTTGCTAAACTACTCAGTCACTCCCACGCTCCGATCTTTACAACCTAAAGGCTAATCATTCTGAAGTCCATGATAAGAACTAGGAAGGCCATGTGAGATAACACACAAAGTGCACACAGGACAGCTTTGAATTTTTAGGAAGGAGTGAGAGCAAGGCACTAGACACAGTTTCCAAGCTGGCTGGTGGAGTGGCTATGTTTTGGCCCAATGGGCTAGGTTTGGCAGCTACCCACAAAAATGGGTCACCCAGTTTTTGAAATTTGTTTATAATTGAGCACCAGGGAGTGCCAAAACCACACTTTAAGAGTCCAGAACAATACTGTACTTTATTAATCATTCTTATTGGTTCCACAATTATCAGTACGATGACAAGAGATAGTCAATGCATTTTGGGATCTTAACAATTCCCCTTCATCGGGGCTTAAGTATATAATTGCACACACTTAAAAGGGCTCTCTCTGGCTGCAAAGCTGTCTATTCATCTACTGAATACCTGTTTTTTGGCTTTGATACATAAGCTCGAGTGTGTGCAAGCCTTGATGAAGGGGGGGTTGTTGTGCCTGGAAGGAAGTTGACCATCTCTTGTCATCTTCCTGATAATTGTTGCATCAATAAAATATTGTTCTGGACTCTTAGGTCTCGTTCACACCTAGGCGATTCACGGTAAAAAAGTTGCACGACCGTCGCGCATTTCCAAAGGCTACTTGGCTGTATCCCAATGGAAACGCGCAACAAAACGGCCCAAAGTAGTACCTGTACCTTTTCAGGCGTGGGCCGTTTTGTAGCGCGTTAGGGACGGGCGGAAATACGCCAAGGTGGGAACGAGACCATTGAATACAATGGGATTTATATTTTTGAGCGTTTTGTAGAGCGTTCGTCTAGCGTAGAACACGCTACAAAACGTTCAGGTGTGAACAAGGGCTTAAAGTGTGGTTTTGGCGCTCCTCAGTGCTTGATTACAAAGAGAACTCTGAATTTTTGACATGTTCCGAAATGGATAGCTGCCTGGTAGCTCTTGTCTCCACCACCTTCCACAAGGTGTCAATCCTGCAGACATCTTTAAGAAAACCTTTGCCTTCCAAGGAGGTTGTGGTGCCAGCCAGAGATCCCAGACGTCACTTGGACTAGGACAAACAAGTAGAGGGTCGGGTATAGAGGCAATCTACACTTGAATTTTCATTTGTATGGGTTTGACCTAATACAGAAAGTAATGGGCCTCCCATTGTAGGACTGCCCACTTTGTTTAGGTCCTCCTTTATAGGACTTTTCTCTTTTTGAGTCCTCAGTTGTAGGACTGCCTCTACTTTTTTGTGGGCCTACAACCAGTTAAAGTTACTTTAAGTCATCTGCTGCTTAGAAAGTGTAATGAAGTAAACTTGTGAAAGAACTAATATTAATGCAGTTTCTCCGTGGCCTCTCTGGTTCCCAGGCTTACATTCTTAAAGTGAATTTCCAGTCATTACTTTTTCTTTAGGCTTCTAAGAGCATGGTGAGGGAGATCACATCTTTCAGCTTTTGGCTTCTGGAGAGTTTTCTCTTCTCAGTAACCAATGTTGACAGCGAGTGAAGGAGACCTTCCCCAACAGAAAAAAATATAGAAATAGGCAATTGACAACCATTTAAACCCTACTCTATCCACAACGAAACTAAAGGTTTTGGTCTGAGGTTCTAGTTCAAGGTTGCAGAACAGCTGAAACTGCCAGTTGTATTTATTATTATATTATAAAGGATTTATATAGCGCCAACAGTTTGCGCAGCGCTTTACAATATAAGGAAGACATTACAATCACAATACAATTCAGGACAAGATGGTAAGGAGGGCCCTTCACGTGAGGGCTTACAATCTAAAAGGGAGGGAGTATTTGACTGAATACATGAGCAATTGCCAGTAACTTTGATAAGCCCATTTTTTTTTTTATTGTAACCACGTGGACAATTTCCTGCATTTGTTTAAACGAAACCTATGTTTTTACCCCTGTTGGTTCCCTCTATTGGTGGTCCCAGCAGCAGTTTTTAATTATCTTCATGTTCCTATCCCACTGCTCTGTGCCATGAGCGAACAGAGCAGAAACTATGTAAGCCCCAAATTGTGACAAGGGGTTAAGGTCTCCTGATCTACATACCTGTTCTAGGTCAGAGATTTGTAAAGTATGCACTTGGAACAACATGACAGCCAGGCAACTAGCATTTATAAGGCAGCCCATGTAGCTGCTGGTTTTCCTAATGGCTAGACTAATATTTCAGAGGATTAATTTGCTTGGGTCGCTGAACTCCTTGTTCCTTATGTCAGGAATGTGGCAGTATCCCAGAGAAAACTAGTGTTGCCCACAGCTAGTTGCTGCCTGTGCATGGACATGTACGCAAGGCTCAGTCCTCAATAAACCGTTACTGTAAGTCAAGGGGGCGGTCATTCTGTATATAGAGCTTACATTTTGGAGAAAGGTATCTTCCTGGTGCACTCGGTAAAACCACCTATACCAGCAACACTACTTGGCAGACAAAGAAGGGTTTAGTCCCGATTGCCCAATAATGCCATAGACATGATTTTGACGCAAGTTTCCTTACGAGCATGTGAATAAAATCCCTGGGCACAATGAAGTCTGACCAGACATTTCTGGGAAGGGTCAGTGGTTCCTCCATTTAAAAGGGTCAGTCTACCTGATAGTGTTTTGGGTTAAAGTTTATGAAAAAGCAAAGCTTTTATATTAGTTTTAGATGGAGTTTGGAAAGGTTGGAACCTCTGTCATGGTTTTTATTTCTCAATGTAGAAGAAAGCCAGCACAACAGACTCCAGTGCAAAGTATTTTTACTCACGTTTCATGCAAAAGCTCTATTTGTTTTCACAGGTACAGATTTTTATCAAGATAACAAGACAGCCACGGTAATCTACACAAGATTTAGACCAACCACAATAACCACTACATAATAATAAACCATTAAATAAGTTTCACAACTTGCTTTCAGAGGTATATTTAACAAACAAAAACAGCAAATAAGAGAAGCTTATTGTCAGAGTTTACATACACTTTAATGTTCCCTGCTGGAAGGTGTAGGAGGGAAGCTGGGGTATGTATGCATATATCTGGGAAGATTCACCCTCTGTATGTGTCCTAATGACCACTGCCACCAAGCCAAAACGAGATGGGAAAATCTCAAATGCACTGTTCTTACCAGAACAGGAATAGAGTGGAAAACTTCCAATGGGGACACCTGCTCCTGTGACATCTAAGGAGGTAATTCCTCTCCCTGGGACAGGAAAAGAAGGGAAATCTCTTCAAAAAGACACAGAACAAAAACAAATGGACTAAAGTACACTACTATAAAATGAAAAAAAAATGTTGGCTTTAGATGTACAGAATATCTGTAAAAAAACACAGAGAAGGGGCATGGTGCTTAGGTTGTCCACTGATAAGGCACACTGGCGTCTGAGGATTCTTGCTGCAGGAATTCCAGTTGGGTCTTTACAGATGTGACCGCCGTCACCCTGTCATTAACTTGAATGGGAACAGTGGCTGCATCTCTATGGACCCACCTTGGATTCCTGCCGCAATAATCCACAAGTTCTTGCTTCAGGAATCCCCAGATGCACATGTCCATGAGGCCTTATTGTGTGTGAATGACAGCTACATTATAGATGAACACAGCTTATCCGCATTCAGATTGTCCTGAGTGACACCAAAATCTCCCTACACACTTGTTGGCAGCCATCTGCACAATTGATGGAGCTTATGGTGCAAGGCATGGGATTTAAAGGGTCAGTTCACCCAAAATAACATATCACACCATCTTACATTCCTTCACAAATGCAACTGAAAAAAAGATTTCAAAGTGATGAAAGGGGAAAATCTTACTATATGTGTCCCTAAAATGCCAGTGTTCATCCACACAAAATTGAATATTG
Organism: Nanorana parkeri; assembly: GCF_000935625.1. NCBI lineage: Eukaryota > Metazoa > Chordata > Amphibia > Anura > Dicroglossidae > Nanorana > Nanorana parkeri. The sequence continues at coordinate 909,984 of NW_017306519.1, read as the reverse complement.
TTATAAATAGGCTGCCATTTCGGTCTTTGAAAAATACTAGTTCTCTGGCTCTCTTGCTGACCGAGTAGCTTCAGTATTGTCACTAACCTGGAACAAGTTTGTACATGTGGAATTTTGACTTTGGTCTGACCTTTCTGATCTGCATGCTTTCTGTGTGATTTAGAAAATATGGAAGTGAATGAGAGCCAGGCAACTAGCACTTTAAGAAGGGAGTTAGCATCAGCTGCCTATTGTTCTCAGTACAACTTTCCTTTAAAGATCAATAGCTCCTCTAGGGTTCATCATCTCAGGACGATTCTGGGCAGCAGACTGAATGATCCCCGTCAATCTGGAAAGGCGAGTATCACATATTGCACTGATCTGCAGCGGGAATGGACGGCCTGGCACAGACAACCGCTCACTGCAGCCAGTTCTCAGCCTGAAACGTAACTGTTGGCCTGTGTTCCCTCTCACTTGAAGGCCAGATTCCCCATCTATCGCCAGTCTGTAACGTGACATCTCCAGGGCTTGCATGACAGAGGAGAACCAAAACCCCTAAAC
>NW_017306519.1:906795-909415 GCF_000935625.1 Nanorana parkeri | reverse complement strand
AGAGGAATTCCAAACTAGGAGCATTTCCTTGTATTGTCCTGACTGCTTAATTTGGGCTGCACAGCAGATGGATGCTCTATTACTCAGTCCTCCCCCTCTTCTGCTAGGGGGGAAGGAGGAGGTGGGGGTGCTGGAAATTAAGCAGGCTGTCAAAGGCAAGTCTGTACCCCCCCTTACATGCTGTTAGTCGGAGGTCATGAGAATACAACCATGGCACAGGCAGACAAGGTGCTATAGAGAAGCTGTGCATGGGGTTTGCAAAGGGGGGTAGACTTTTTTTTTTTTTAAAGAGTGTTTTGTCTGGAAAACCAGTAACTGGTTCCAGGTCTCTGAAGCTACAAAGTCCTCCGGGCCTCAACGCTTCAGCTTACAAACCATCTTCGCCATGAAACAATTAAGCGCAACGGGACTTTAAAAAAACACGAGTCTCTACTTAAAGGGACCCTGTTGCATAGCAAAGCAGCTGCGAATACAGGCCTCCATTCCCTGCACTGGAGAAGGGGTGATCAGGCTTACTTTCACTACCCCCCAATACTAGCACATGAGCCAGGGAATGTCGGCTTCTATCAGAGCCTAATCCCACAGCTTCTTTGCTTAGTGGCAGACCCCCTTTCAAGACCAACTAAACTAAACTTTAACTGATATTTATGGGGAGGAAAGGGGGGTTAAGGGGAGGAGAACTCTTTTTTTCATAGTAGGTATTTAAAAACTACTGTAGGAAACAAGTTGTGGCTGGACATACACTTTAACTGACATTTATTTGGAGGATTTCACACTAAAAATCTTATTTGAAGTTTGATTTACTTTGATTTACCATTGTCGGCTGAAGGAGGCACAAAAATGGCAGCCAGTCATATTCTTAACCTGGCCATACACTGCTTGAATTTTGGCTGTGCCTGCTAACCCGACCAAACTTCAAGCAGCGTGTGGCCATTTCAAAAAACGATTTATAATTGACTTTTGTGGAAGGAGCTGGGCCGAAAATTGTGGTTGAACATTGACTGCAGCCAAGGAGCTTTGGTTACTGTTTGGGTATTCTAACAGCAATGGGGGCCAGTTACAGTGGAGAATCCCCTGCTAAACAGAGTTGAGCATTTTTTTGGGCTACGAAAGTGTATGGACACTTTAGATAAGATTAAAAGATGGGCGTATGTAAGAAAATCATCCTTCACCACCCCATTGCACACCTCAGCATCTCGACACATAAAATGCATTGCTGTCACCATCAATTCCAGGGATAATGAAGCCCAAACCGTGTGTCTGGACTCATCGGGCACAATTCATAAATAGCGAAGCATGATTGTCTGAGAACTTATAGAATAACTAGAAATATATACATTGGCCTTTTAACTCCTGAGTTTCTAATACATTTAAGTAAAAAAATATTAATCAACAGGTGGCGAGAATTAAAACCGGCAATATTGCTGTATTTTCTAGATTAAATTGTAAACACACAGCGGCAGACCCATCCTTCGTACAGCATCTAGCATGTGTGTCTGTTTTAATTGGCCTTTGATTGTCATGTAATTATGCCAGTGGGAATCTTGATTTGATAACGCACAGGAGGGAGACGTTAGATGTTTATATATTTCAAAATAACGCACATTGGTCGAAGTGACTTTGTTGTTGACACAGCATCTGTAGGATATAGTCAGTGCCGGTATATAACAGCGTTGAAGTGTCCCACTTTTTAAAAGATATATTCTTTTTCTATATTCCTCAGATGCCAGATACAAAGTTACTGCTCCGTGGGACAAGCCCTCAACACCACAGACGGTCACCCTTAAAGTGATAGTGCTTCGGGCGAGGAGCAGGGTACATTACAATGCTGTGGGTGGGTCATATGAAAAAAAAAAACAATGGGCACCCTAATGGGGCAGGACTGGGTGCCACGACAGAGTCGTTCTCACACCTGCCAATTTCCCAACCCCCTTCCTCCCCCACACCGCCACCACCCCGGCTCGCTCTGAATCCTTAACACAAGTTCATCAAACTAAAGCAAGCTTAAATATGCACCCCCCACTCCTCCCTTTCCGCAACACCCTGAGCCTTTCTTTCAGGCCTCCGCAGCCTATTCATGGACTGGACAAGGAGGCTTCTCCTCTTGTTGCCGAGGCCTCATGCAGCAGCTGCTATGGAAATGAGCTCCTGACAGTCAGTGCCCCTCACTTCTCCAAATGCTCAATAAATCCACCGGACCCAGTCCGTGGCAGCCTAATCACAAAGAAGGCATCTTTACCCCCTTACATTGGCTGCCTTTTCACATTCAAATGCATTAACCAGCGGGTAGAATAGGCTTGGACTGTGTAAAATAGATGCATAAGGAGGGGCACTCCCCCACACACACGCACCCCCCTCCTCCGTTCCCCAATTTCCAGACACTGGCCATAATGCAACCCCCTCCGCACACTCACACACTTGCGCTGTTGTGTCTGCTTTGGAATTTGTTAATGCAAAATGTGAAGACAGGCCTGTAGCCCTGTATGGTGCTTATCTATCACTCAGCTACTTAAAGAGGACCTGTCAGAAATGCACATGCACCTGTCATAGCCTGACCAGATCTAAATTGAATGACTTTGGGTTGGGTACTATGTGTTTTTTGCCGAGATATATATATATA
>NW_017306519.1:897832-906754 GCF_000935625.1 Nanorana parkeri | reverse complement strand
ATATATATATATACCTGTGTGTATATATATATATATATATATATTGTAACGTTTAGGGTATTTAAGGATCCTTAGCCAGGCGGTTTTGGAACATAACTTTATTCTCTTCCAAACAGTACAACTTAAATTGCTTCTTTTCAGCAAACAAACATAAACCGGGTGTATCTTCCAGCAACATCCAAGATTTGTCTCAGCACCGGTATCATGTCCCACCTCAGGGTTAGAGCCTTAGCCGCCTCATGGCCAGACACCCAGCAGCTTCACACCTCCCTGTGTGACGACGGTCCTCCCAACCTTTCCAAACACACCTCATGTGCCACAGACCCTCCTGGCCTCGCCCACACACAGCGTGTGCCACAGGCCCTCTCGGCCTCTCCAGCTCAGTGTCTCATGCGTCACATACACAGTCTCCTACGCTCTGCATGCACTCCTGCACCACTGACTGCCTCTTCCTCTCTGTCCACTCTCAAAATAGGGCTGTTATCAGCCAACTGGACAGTCTGGCCTGGCAATTGGCTGCACCTGGCCCCAGGACTGGAGATTTCATCCTGCCCAAGACACTAAAGGTGCCCATACACCTTGCGATTATTGTACGATAATTACGGGAAATCCCACGATTGTACGATAATCTCAAAGTGTATGGAAGGTGTGCGACCTCTGCTGCTGTAAGGTCGCACGACTTTTGTCTTACGAACATGTTCGAAAACCCGCCGCGAATCGTACGATTGTCGGCGGGTTTGTGGCGTGCTCGTAAGACAAATTCCGGACCGGCCGGTGTGCGCACACTGTCCATTCAGCATTGCAGTCAGCGGCAGCCAGCCCCTCAGGGTGGCGGGCTTGCGATGATCACACGTACGATCTGCCTGTCCAAGATGGGCAGATCGTAAGCTTAAAGCTGGCCATACATCTTACAACCACGAAAGTCGTGCAATGGTTGTAAGGTAATTAAAATCTCGTACGATCTGCCCATCTTGGACAGGCAGATCGTACTTGCGATTATCCGATTATTCCAATGCTGAGCGGGCAGTGTGCGCTTGTGCACAGCGGCCCATTCGGCATTTGTCTTCTGAGCACGCCACTAACCCGCTGAAAATCATACAATTTTCGGCAGGTTTTCGAGCGTGCTCGGAAGACAAAAGACGTGTGGCCGTACAGTGGAAACGGTTGCACGACTTCCAACACCTGTCGCTTATCGTACGATCGCGGGATCACCCGCGATTATCGTACGATATTCGGCAGGTGTATGGGCACCTTTACAAATTTCCAGAGACCCAGATCCCAGTTATGCTCCTGAAAAATCGGAAACCCAGCTCCTTCCCTGTAACACTATCAGGGCTATTCACAAAAGGGTGAAGAGTTTGGAGAAGACAGGAGAAGTGAACAATCTAGCACAACATAGCTGAACTGGAAAGTGAGCTGATTTGGAAAATTGTTCCAAATCAACTATTTTGTCCTAGATTGTTCACTTCTCCTGCCTTCTCCAAACTCTTCAACATTTTGTGAATAACCCTGTATATATTTTCTCAACCCTCTCAGCCCCTCTGGCCAAGTGTCCTGGGCGCCCAACACACCAATCACCATAGTGACATGGCACTGTCCTGTCACAATATATATATTTATTTTAAAATGTATTTTGTATTTTCATAACCATTTTGGGAGTAGGATACAAATTCTACATGTATTAGAAGTTTTACTGATCTAATGGATAAGATTGAATGCAGCCTATACTGTATATCAGGGTGCTGGGGAGAGCAGCGGGGATCCAGAGAAGCGGCGGGAGGAGAGGACATGGCGATCTACCAGTGATCGCTACGCGATCGACTGGTAGATCGCGATCGACCTTGTGGGCACCCCTGCTGTATATGTACAAATTGCAGAGCAATCCCATACTCGCGCTGAATCTTAACAATTTTGTAAAGCTCTGTGCAAACTGTTGGTGCTATATAAATCCTGTATAATAATCTTGAACATGCTAGAGACTGCTGTTCTCAATCAATCTGAATATCATTTACATCAATAAGATATGGTGGTTGATTTGTTAGCAAAAATGTATCAATGAATTGCTGTTGAATTATTGGAAACAATGTAAAATCAGCTTAAAAAGTAATTCCACCTTTGTTGAGAAAAAAAAATCAATCTTCTTTAGATGATCTGTATACATTACAAGGATTTTAGCCAACTTAATTGCAGTTTCCTACCTGTTTCTGTTCTGAAGAAAAAGCTATAAGTTGCAGTCCTTTCTAAACTGATCTCTGAATGGGGGTGGGGTTGGGTTCATTATAAACACCTGGTGGGCTTCCTGTGTTGTAATGAGGAAAGTTGCAGTGTCGACATCCCTTTAGTAGTAATTAACCCTCAGGGAGTATCTCACCTCATTGCACAGGGAAATCCTCCAATCTGCTGGAAAATCTCCCTGCAAAAAGGGCCAGTCCTTCACTCTTCTATGGAGAAGTGTAAGGGGCTATTCACACATACTGCATGTGTGCTTCAACACTCATACACCAATATGAATCCGGCCTGAGGGCTTCTTCACACCATGTCCCTTAAGATGCATTTATCAATGCAGGCTCAACACAAGGACACATAGAAGACAATTGTTTTCCATGTGCCCTGTTCACACCATACAGGTGCATTGCATAAAAATGTGAAACACAAAAAATCAATGCCAATATGCATCAACGCAACACGCCTATCATAATACAAAAGAAATAAAAAGGTAAAACGCAGCGCAAAGCATTACAAATGCATGTTTACGAACATGTGTTTTATGTGGGTTGTGTTATAAACAAGTGGTGCAACTACAAATTCCATTAGGCATTGCAATACTCTTGCCTTGGGACAGCTCCTGACTGGCTAGACCACCTTCCGCCCCCTCAGACCACCCCAGAGACTCCCCCTGGACAATTGAACTGGCCAATCAAGGTACCGTAAGTGGACCACCACCACACCCCCCTTTTACTGACCTTAACCCCTTTTTTCCCCTGCTGGCCTGTCAACCCTGTCATGTAGTACTTTCGCATATTCTTTTTTGTCTTTTGCTCCAGGACTTTCCTGACTTAGGAAAGCTGGAAGGCCGGAGTTTGCCTACCCCTGCCCTAAAGGATCAAAAGTAATGCTGTTAGCCCCACGGGGAGGATCAGAACAGGTCCTGGGGCTCATGCACCCTTGAGAACCAAGACGCCCCTGCCTTCCTGCTTTCATCTTTACTCACACTGGGCCACAGTGCTCTATGGTCACACATGGTCATAGCTACCATGAGCCGAGTGAGGCAGGGTGTCATGGCAACAGGTGCGCCAGGCGGCCAACACAGCGCGGCAGGGGGAAGAGGGGCCTCACAGGCTCCAGCTTCTACTCGGATCCCCGCTGCTCTCCCCCGCCTGTATGGGCAGAGGCAGGGGGGGTCTGATGAGAAATGGAGCAATGCAGCCGGCGAGAGGGGTGGAGGAGGTAGCTGTCATTCAGGATGGCCAAGCGTTGAGGAGAGAGAGAGCCGCTCGGCCAGTATCTGACAGCCAGCGGCTCTCTCTCCTCACCCCTTGGCCATCCTGAAGTGACAGCGCTCCTCCTCCGCCCCCACTGCCGGTTCTTCAGCACTCAGGATGGCAGAGCAGAGGATTGGTATATATCTGTGCAGAGCAAACACTGGAGTGATCACTCCAATGTTTGTAAATAACTACTAAATAACTACTAAATAAAGTAATTGTAAATAGTACTATGTGTCCCCAGTTATGAATGAACAGAAAGTGTTTTACATCACTTCCTGTTCATTCATGAGTTAATCAGTGGGTGGAAGCACTCACTTCAGAGGCTTCTACCCATTCCTTTAGAACAGATGCTGCAGATAAAGAGATTGTGTCCTCAATTTCTTTTTCTATTTCAAAAGGGAAATGTCAGGGGTCTGTTTAGACCCCTGATATTTCCCCAAAGCCCCCAACAGTAAAAAATAATAATAATAATGAAAAATAAATAACAAATAAAAAAAACAACAACCACACACACACACACTGACATATTATTAGATATGTGCAGAGACAAAAAATTTGTTTAGAACGAAATGAACGGAAACTAAAATTGTTTTCATTAGTTTCGTCAAATGAAACAAATTTTTATGCTATTTTGGATTTGGCGACTAGCACATTCTGCACAAGTGTGCCGCCATCCTGGATGTCACATGACGCCTCACATGCACGGCGTCGGGTGTCATCACACGTCTGTTGGGGGCACAACTTTCTGCTCTTGCCTCGGGCGCAAAAGGAGCTATCTACTGCTCTGTGGTCACATCATACTAAATGTACTAAATCAAATAGTTTTTTATTTTAAATGCCCCATGACGCCCCACAAGATCTTGGACTATAAGTGGACACATTTGATAGGGCCAAAGCGCCATGCATTTCTATCAAAATACTATTTAACTAGGGATGCACTGATACCATTACCAGTATAGGTGCTGATCAAAATGCTCCGATACTAAAAGCTGATAATGGCCGTTTACATTTTTCATTTGATTCGGCTGCCATAAGGACCCGCTCTTGCTTGGGACCTCGCGGCAGTTTCTCAGCCTTCACGGCAGAAATGGCGGGGAGATAGGATTACCACCCATCTGGTTTTCAGCCAGACAGTCAGGTTTTGGATTCTTGTGTCCGGGTGTCCAGCCAGCAGGCACTCGGACACAAGACACTCAGTGGCGACACACGGCACTTTACATTTTCTGACAGATGCGGCTGCCGAGGTCCTTGGCAAGCAGGATCTTGGGCAGCCGCATCGGTCTGAAACCGGTTCTTCCTCTGAGCTGCGGGCAGCCTGTGCCTGTTTACAGGTGCCTGCACCTCAGAGAAAGATCCAGGTCTAGAGCCAGATCATAATGACAGAATAGTCTGAGCACAACGATGGCAAGCCTGAGCCCAATGACGGAGAGTCTGAGCCCAGTGATAGAGAGTCTGAGCCCAAAGATGGAGAGACAGAGCCCAAAGATGGAGAGCCGGAACCTAATAACAGAGAGTCTGAGTAGAATGATGGCGAGACAGAGCCCAATGAGTGAGAGTCGGAGCCCAGTGATAGAGAGCCAGAGCTCAATGATGGAGAGCCAGAGCTCAATGATGGGGAGCTGGAGCACAATGATGGGGAGCTGGAGCATAATGATGGAAAGCCTAACACACTTGATATTAGGAATAGAAGTTACAGTCCCTCTCTCATTATTATTACACATAATTGCCAGTGGATTAGGGTCAGCTCAGTGTAATAAGGAAACATTTACTTGGGAGCAGATTGCACTGTGTGTGTGGTGTGCAGTGTGTGATCAGTGTATAGTGATTAGAAAGAGTTTGCAGTCGGTGTAAGGTGATATGCATTGTGTGGGCATTACGTGGATGGTGTTTATAGCATGTACCCTGTGTGTGGATGGTGTGTATAGCGTGTACCCTGTGTGTGGCCTGTGTGTATAGCATGTACCCTGTGTGTGGGCGGTGTATATAGCGAGTACCCTGTGTGTGGACGGTGTGTATAGCGTGTCCCCTGTTGTGGACATTGTGTACAGCGTGTACCCTTTGTGTGGACAGTGTGTACAGCGTGGACTGTGTGCTGTGCGACGGTGTCGCACAGCCCACCTGAAAACTGGACAGCACACCTGATAGTCGCACAGCAAACCTGAAAGTCACACAGCCCACCTGAGAGTTGCACAGCCCATCTGAGAGCCAGACACAGCCCATCTGAGAGCCCATACAGGCCCCCAGACCACCTGGAGACATCAGGGCGCCAACCCAGAACAACACAGTGTATGTAGCTTCATATTATTTTGTATTGCTGTATAATGTATTGCTGGGATTTGTAGTCCTCTATAGCTGGTCTTCTTACTCCCTCTCCTGGCTGCCTCTGATCGCTCTCTCCTCTATAATCTAAAAAAAAAAAATTGTCATGCGTGTCGATAGAGTTTGGGTTCCACTTGAAGAAAAGATGGCAACCTTACGTGGAGAGCAGAGATTGGGGGGAGAGCAGAGATGTGGAGGGGGGCTCCCCTGGTACAGCAGTTCTGCTCCTGCACTCCTAAGATCTGCAGATCATTCCTCCTCATCCCAACCATGGTACATGTTATTTGATTGCAGAGCATTCCTCCCCATCCCAGCCATGGTACATCTTATCTGATGGCAAAGTATTCCTCCTCATTCCAGCCATGGTCCAGGTTATCTGACTGCAGAGTATTCCTCCTCATCCCAGCCATAGTACATGTTATCTGACTGCAGCGCATTCCTCCTCATTCCAGCCATTGTACTATGTTATCTGACTGCAGAGCATTCTTCCTCATCGCAGCAATGGTACCATGTTATCTGACTGCAGCTCATTCATTCCCATCCCAACCACGGTTTCATGTTATCTGACTGCAGAGCATTTATCCCCATCCCAGTCATGGTACCATGTTATCTGACTGCCGAGCATTCTACCCCATTTCAGCTACAGCACAATGTTATCTGACTGCAGGGCACTCCTCCAATCCCAGCCACGGTACCATGTTATCTAACTCCAAAGATTTGTAGTCCTCTATAGCTGGTGGTATTCCGCACTGTAGTATAATGTATTGCTGAGATTTGTAGTTCTCTATAGCTGGTGGTATTCCGCATTGCTATATAATGTATAGCTGAGATTTGTAGTCTCTCTACAGAGAGAGTCAGTGGCAGAGCTACCAGGATCTCAGCGTTTGCAGCTGGGACCGTGCCCTGGCTCCCCACCACTGTCCTAAAATCATTAGTCTGTATTGTTTTAGAAATTGGTATCGGAAAAGTATCAGTACTCGTCTTCGGTCTGGAAAAAATGGTAAAGATGCATCCCTATATTTAACCCATAGATCCAGATAATTGTTTTTCTGAGGCTTTAGCACCAAGCCACAGTTGTTCAGACATCCTGACATTTCCTACATGCTCCCTATGAATGTTTACAATGTGCACTGCGGACTATTGAGACCGCCGTTTGAGCCCATCCTAGGCTGGGGTCTTGCCACACTGACGGCAGAGAGAACAGGCAAGCCTCTTTTTTTTAGGGCAGGCTGCACTGACAGAGGATTTCATGCCATCCCTAGTTGCCCGGCCAGCCTCACAGGCCAATCCTTTGACGCAGCTAATGAGCCGGCCCCCTTTCCAGCTGCCCGCCCCCTCTCCCCCAACTCTTTCAATGGCTTCTTTTACCTTGCTCAGCCACACAGAAAATCTTAAGTTGTATTGATGCATATAGCGAGAGAACATCACTATAGGGCTGGCTTGGAGGAGGGGGGTGGCACAGTCCTTTTCAGATCAGATCCCCCCTCCCCTAATACCCCAGAAGTCTTTTTTTTCTCCTAGAAATGCTTTGTAACTTCAGAATAAAGAGCACAGAAGCATAGACAACGCAGGGGCACCATGGTTAGGAGGTGGTTGACCAGTTAATTAGGGGAGCGCTATCATTTTGCAGTTAATGACTAATTCTCACTCCTGTGGTCTGTTGAAGCAGTTTTGTGGCTCAGAGGCTACTGTTACACTGAAAATCTAAATTAATAATGAAGCCATGAAGTAAATGAATACTAAATGCATTTAAATTGTATGTCCAGCAAAACTTTTTTTTCTAGTTTTGGATAGAGTGGGCAGGGTTAGAATCCTTGACATTTTTACTGCTATCCTGATCTTTATTATAGCAATTACTCGGGCCCCGTTCACACATACAGCGCTGATCTGTTCACACCACAACATGGGTGTGATTGGCAGAGTGCTGTGGAAAAAGGCAAACATGCTGCGTTTTTCCGCAGTGTGCTGCATGCCACCGCAGCTCACTGTGCCGCTACAAAGTTTAAAAATACTAATTGTAAACAGTGACAGCTCTGGCAGTCTGTGATACACCACGTAGAAAGCTATAAAATGAAGACTGATAGGTTAGCCCTCTTAGCGGGGGTGTGGTGTGTCGTGGCCGTTGTGCGGCTCCTTATGTTATTATGTCTAATTTATTTTTCCTTGATTTACTGTTATTCCCTGGTCAATCTCCTTCCACACAGTCTGCCCAGTTTGTTGCGCTCCTTCCTTTTTTACCTTTTTTCCGTTCAGTGTAATAAACCATGCACTGCTGGAGCTATCACCAGTGGTGTATTTTGGTTTTGTGCTGCCCTAAGCAACACTAAACTCAGACACCCTCCCCAATTTAAATTTGTCCCTGCTATTCATGTTTAAGACATTTTGCGGAACCTGTCAGTCGCTGGATACAGTGTGCACGCAATAAGCAATGCAAAATACCACCAGCTAAAATGGACTACAAATCCCAGCAATATGTCATACAGCAATGCATAATAATATGAAGCTACATACTCTGTGTTGCTCTGATGTCTCCAAGTGGGTTGTGCGGCTCTCAGGTGGGCCGTGTGGGATTTCAGGGGTCTGTGCAGGGTCTCAGGTGGGCTGTGCAGGACTCTCCGATGAGCTGTGCAGTGCCTCAGGTGAGCTGTGTGGCATCTCAGACGAGCTGTGCGGTGTTTCAGGTGGGCTGTGCGGTGTCTCAGTAGGCTTTGCTGCATCTCAGGTGGGCTGTACAGCACCGCCAGGTCCCCAGAAGGCTGTCGTGAGGCCCCTAGCAAGCGCAGGACCTTACGTCAGCCACTTGTGTTTAAAAATTTAAAGTGGCAGAATCGCTCGGTCTCTCAGGTGGGCTGTGTGGGCTCTCAGGAGGCTGTCCAGGGTCTTAGGTGGCTGTGCAGGGTCTCAGGTTGGCTGTGCAGGGTCTCAGGTAGGCTGTGTGGGCTCTCAGAAGGCTGTGCAGAGTCTCAGGTGGGCCGTGTCCTTGTCTCAGTAGGCTGTGCGAGGACCTTACTGTACCCTCTTGTAATTAAACATTTTAGGTGCCGATATCGGACCTTAGTATCGGGGCATTTTAACGAGTACGAGTACGAGTGAAAATGCCCAGTATCTGCATTGAGGG